>NC_135552.1:2810516-2858016 GCF_964340395.1 Glandiceps talaboti
CTGACTGACTGACTGACTGACTGACTGACTGTCGGACTGTATGTATGTCTGTCTGTCTGTCTGTCTGTCTGTCTGTCTGTCTGTCTATATTCGACACACACACACACACACACATCCTTATGTTCAAGAATACATTACAACAGCACTTCGAAAGAATTACCGTCAATAGGTATTTGTTGTTCATTCCTTGTATCAGGTCTTTCTTCACCATCTGAATGCTTTGACTGATTTATTACAGGTTCTGTCTTCAAATCATGTTGACGTGTCCTGAAAATATGAACATAAAGTAAGTTATGTGTCAAATGAGTGAACATACATTCTCTTCACTGTGTTCTAGAGATGGAGAGAACACATTTCTCTAGGTGTCTACAATTGTTTACTCAGGACGTGCAAAGCAAGATAAAAAACTTAGAATTTAACTTTCTGTTCCTTTACCTTCTGAGTTCACAATGTTTACTAGGGTATACATCGGCTTTACTAGTAAACCTGATTTTACTATAATGCTAATTGTGACTTCAATGGTAATACAAACAGTCTGAGTTACATTGATAACGTCATGTAGGGTTACCTCAATATCTTAAAGTAATCGTGCCATCGAATTATCTGTGTATATTACAATGTGTCAGGTTTTATTTCTGCTAAACCAAGTGATTGTTTAGAATGTCAACGCTGTTAAAAAGTACAATACAAGTAATAGATACCGTCCAAATCCTTCAATGTAAACTCAGCCGGTCTAGTTTACAAACACTTACGCGATTAATCGTGAGTTAAGCCATCGGCTACTATCCTCTTGATGTTTAGAATTTCCCTCTGGTCCGTTTCTCCATGTCACCGCAGTATTCTTAAACTTTATCAACACCATACATGCTGATATAACAACTATCAAAGTGACGATACTCCACAGTCGTCTGAATCGTCGAAACATTCCTGAAATTAATGATGTAATAACGATGTACAGGATCTAGGATTATTGATGTAAATGGGACACATGAAACCGACGGACTTCCAAGGGGAACAATATATTGCATGGCTATATAGCTTATCATTACATCAAAGTATTGGTGTCGCAAGATTTTCGTAGCGTTCGAAAACTAACTTGGCTATGCTCAGTAAAAGCAGTAACATTGTAAACAGTGTATAAAGTTTGAACAATGAAGAATATTACAGTAAAGCCTTCATTGGTAGGTCGGTATTTTACCGGTAAAATCATTTGCCAAAGTGACTTTTGGCAAAAATGTTGTCTTACCAACACTTTACTGTTAAGGTTTACTATTATATCTAACAACATACGCTGGCCATAGTCAGTCATTGCAGCTATAGGCCAGTTGCAGCTGGTCCGCTTGACGTCAGCAAACGGCCAGCGTACATGTATACGGGTAATCTTTACCTACCTGTAGACTTCAACGAATCGTATTGAATGTGTGCGTTAGGGCTCCATTATTCGCTTCTGTAGCTCGTTCGTCGGATAGAAAACGTATAATAGTTTTGTTAATAGCGAGCGTCCCACAAAACACTCTATTCCAACGTGTCCGCCATCTTGATCTCAAATCTGACAAAATTGTACACGCCAAATAGAGTAAATATGACCTTTCTTTTCACAGTGTTTGCATTACCATGATAATTACTTATTAACTTTTTGAATCAGCAACTGATAACGCCCTCATGAGACCACGTCCGTGTCTTTCAACAGAGCAGTATGGCCCTATTAGTATGATTAGGCCTATCACAGGCAATTAAGGTCTGTGGGCCTATAAATAAATTGTTCCGATTAAGCTTAATTACTTTAGAATAGGTGGGATGGGTAGATTTTTATTTTTTGAAACTATTTTTCGTGTGTGAGTGTCTAGTCCAGTTAGTATTGTTTTCTGTTGTTTCCATATGGTGGCTGTGTTATTGGTTTCTTCTCATCAGATGTACAGCCATTGCAGATTGGAAGAACAATTTAAATTGTCTTTTTAAGTTGATGTCCACTATTTCTCACAAGAATTGTCGCGATTTCATTTCTTTTTTCTCTAATATCGAAAAAAAAGTTAATCAATCTAGTGCCAATCAAGCCTAGTCAGTGAATAAAACGCAGCTTTTTAATAATATGCTAATTTTGCATAGTTTCTTTTTTTAGATAGTACATGTACAGTAGTTATGTAGTGATGTCATGATGTCTTCGTATGATTGTTCAAAGTTAAAAGATTACATCATCTATTTAACATTACTAGCTAAAACCAATGTTTAATGAATTCTAAACGATAAGAAAGGTTTCATTGCACAGATGATTGGTCATAAGTTATGGTCAAGACCATTCCAATAATTTCAAGGATTAAATTAGGCACGAAATGGCAGACATAATTCGTAATTATTGGGGTACGGCGCTATCAGGCTTTGGAATAAAAGTTGTGTGGAAAGATAAAAGTTGATAACTTGAATCTGTGATGGGTAACGGTGAGCTGTATATTGTAGTCTTAGCCGATTCAGACAATTTTCATGATTGAGACAAGACCGAGAGTGAATTCATCACATACTTGACATTAAAATGAGGATTAATATGAACAAAATAAATCGATTCCTCAGTGAGTTCAGACTAAAACAATGTTCCTAAACTGTGCTTGCATCGGTAGACCATCTTGATAATGTGGAAACTCACGTTGAAATATTAACACAATACAGCTTATAGCGTCAGGTTTGAAAAGTTAAAGGGGCACAGGCTGAGGTTATGCGGGGTTTTTTTGCTGCATTGTTAAAAGGTACGCACAGTATTCCACTCACGAAAGCATACTTAATAAATTATCGTTTGCAATCGGCGGAACTCAAAACCTGGTGTTAAGTATAATAACATGAAAGGTTCGATGACGTAATTTATCATAGTTACGTATAAAACGTGTCGAGGACATATCCCTACTATCCAATACAATCAATTGTTCTAACAATGGCAGAAGACAATATTTTATTGGTAATGTCATAGACGGCATGCATTATACTAAAACTCAGCTTGTGCCTCTGTAACGTCGATCACCATGGCTTTGGTTATAATTTGCATACAGTCACATGCATCAAACTAGCCTCTCAAATGTCATGGCAAATGTTTATATCAAATATGAAAAGACGTTTCGTTTCGCCACTCTGTGCTTGTATGTATGTATGTATGTATGTATGTATGTATGTATGTATGTATGTATGTATGTATGTATGTATGTATGTTTGTATGTATGTATGTATGTATGTGTGTGTGTGTGTGTGTGTGTGTGTGTGTGTGTGTGTGTGTCAACGAGTGTCAATGTGTGTCATCTACAATCTTGAATGTGTAGTTGTAGTATCCCGTGGTGGTGCAGTTCGTTCAGTATTTTAAATTCCAATGGTAACGAATGCCACTTGTGTGTATGTGACATGTCTATGTCGTCATGGTAATGAAACTGAATTAGTTCTCCCTGGGGATTCCTCAGAAATGGCCAAAAACCGAATATGTGAAGTTCATCGCACAATTGTAATGCCAAATTAGCCAGATAAAATCCTACAAACAACAAACAAAAAGAGAAGATGTATAAAGATTGCCTTCACTATGAACTTAACTCATTTAGGAATTGTGGAAAAGAAATATACACTCAGGATGATGATGATGATGATGATGATGATGATGATGATGATGATGATGATGATGATGATGATGATGATGAGGGGTGATGATGTTGGATATGCGATATCTAGTAATGTCGTGACTTTGGTGGTGGTGGTGCCTATGGTTGTAGTGGTGGTGTTGGTGCCTATGGTTGTAGTGGTGGTGATGGTGGTGCCTATGGTTGTAGTGGTGGTGATGGTGCCTATGGTTGTAGTGGTGGTGATGGTGCCTATGGTTGTAGTGGTGGTGATGGTGCCTATGGTTGTAGTGGTGGTGATGGTGCCTATGGTTGGAGTGGTGGTGATGGTGCCTATGGTTGGAGTGGTGGTGATGGTGCCTACGGTTGTAGTGGTGGTGATGGTGCCTACGGTTGTAGTGGCGGTGATGGTGCCTATGGCTGTAGTGGTGGTGATGGTGCCTATGGTTGTAGTGGTGGTGATGGTGCCTATGGTTGTAGTGGTGGTGATGGTGCCTATGGTTGTAGTGGTGGTGATGGTGCCCATGGTTGTAGTGGTGGTGATGGTGCCTATGGTTGTAGTGGTGGTGATGGTGCCTATGGTTGTAGTGGTGGTGATGGTGCCTATGGTTGTGGTGGTGATGGTGCCTATGGTTGTAGTGGTGATGATGGTGCCTATGGCTGTAGTGGTGGTGATGGTGCCTATGGTTGTAGTGGTGGTGATGGTGCCTATGGTTGTAGTGGTGGTGATGGTGCCTATGGTTGTGGTGGTGATGGTGCCTATGGTTGGAGTGGTGGTGATGGTACCTACGGTTGTAGTGGTGGTGATGGTGCCTACGGTTGTAGTGGTGGTGATGGTGCCTATGGTTGTAGTGGTGGTGATGGTGGCTATAGTTGTAGTGGTGGTGATGGTGCCTATGGTTGTAGTGGTGGTGATGGTGCCTATGGTTGTAGTGGTGGTGATGGTGCCTATGGTTGTAGTGGTTGTGATGGTGCCTATGGTTGTAGTGGTGATGATGGTGCCTATGGCTGTAGTGGTGGTGATGGTGCCTATGGTTGTAGTGGTGGTGATGGTGCCTATGGTTGTAGTGGTGGTGATGGTGCCTATGGTTGTGGTGGTGGTGGTGCCTATGGTTGTAGTGGTGGTGATGGTGCCTATGGTTGTAGTGGTGATGGTGATGGTGCCTATGGTAATAGTGGTGGTGATGGTGCCTATGGTTGTAGTGGTGGTGGTGATGGTGCCTATGGTAATAGTGGTGGTGATGGTGCCTATGGTTGCAGTGGTGGTGGTGGTGGTGGTGGTGGTGCCTATGGTTGTAGTGGTGGTGATGGTGCCTATGGTTGTTGTGGTGATGGTGCCTATGGTTGTAGTGGTGGTGGTGCCTATGGTTGTAGTGGTGGTGATGGTGCCTATGGTTGTTGTGGTGATGGTGCCTATGGTTGTGGTGGTGGTGGTTGTGGTGGTGGTGGTGGTGGTGGTGGTGGTGGTGGTGATGGTGGTGGTGGTGGTGGTGGTACATGATGTCAAGTATATGACGTTCAAGTTGTATGTCATTTACATGCTGCAAACTATGTGACAACATTGTACCTGTCGTAAGTAATCGTCGTAGATTCTTCTTCTTCAACCAGTATATTGATATATCTTTGTAATGATCCGGATGTCCAAACACAACTTTGTGTTTCTCTGAATGAAAGGTGTCCATCAGTCGATAACAATCTTCTAAAAACTGGTGATTGGCAAAGGCAGGAATCCATATTATTCCTTCGTAGTCCATCATGTCATATTCAAACTGAAGTAAATTGCTAGTTCCTTTTACTCCACCATACCTGCATAACAAAATGATGCAAGTTGAGTAACAAACCACTGAATAAGGTATAAGGTCTGACACAGGTATATACGATGAAACTCACAAACACCATGCAGGCATATACATCTGATAAACACACCAACATCCACACAGTCACACTCATTACACCCGCACGCCAAACACCCATCTAGATTAGGATTTTTTGTTGTAGTTGTCGTTGTATTAAAGGTACATTTGCCGGAACTAAACACTTTGTGTAATTAGGTATAGTGTAAGAGTAAATACAAAAACAAAACTACTCTAATAGCGATATCCTGAGTATACATCATGTCTTCAAGTTATTTCAGCGTACTCTAATAGCGATATACTTGCATGGTATACATCATGTATTCAAGTTATTTCAACGCCACAAAGTTTTAGTTGTCCTTGAGGTAAACGAATGAACGTCGAATGTCTGCGTTTCTAATATCCACACGATTTAAAACAATAACGAATTGAAACTTTATAATTACTTGGTTAATTCAAATTAACGCTTGTGTTGTTCCTTGTACCGCTTGATTTAGGGTCATTAAGTAATTTACATTTGCATCAAGTAATTCATATTTGATATTCATAACATTACCTGTGACGTAAAATCATTTTGTTGAGTGACGTCAAATTAGTTTTTCTGCCAACATCTTTGGCAAACTCTCTAATTGTTGCAACATTACACCTACATATACAAGAGGTAAAATATACCGGACATTAAAACAAAATATTTTACAAACAACTTTTTACATAAACCATGACACGTCATTAAATGATCGATGGGGTATGGATACAGCTAGGCAGATAGACACCGACGGGGGAGAGAGAGAGAGAGAGAGAGAGAGAGAGAGAGAGAGAGAGAGAGAGAGAGAGAGAGAGAGAGAGAGAGAGAGAGAGAGAGAGAGAGAGAGAGAGGGGGAGGGAGGGAGGGAGGGAGGGAGGGCGGGCGGGCGGACGGACGGACAGACAGACAGACGGGGAGAGACGGAGACAAAGAGGAGAGGGAGAGACAGAAACAGAAAGAAAGGCATAGAGACAGAGAAGAGCTCGAGGCCTGGGGGAGACACAGACAGAGAGAGAAAAAGATAGAGGGACAGAGATAGACAGACAGATATTCATACATACATACATACATACATACATACATACATACATACATACATACATACATACATACATGCATACATGCATGCATGCATGCATGCATGCATGCTGCATACATACATACATACATACATACATACATACATGCATACATGCATACATGCATACATACATACATACATACATACATACATACATACATACATACATACATAGACTAACCTGAATACGAAATCCGATTGATCAATGTCCATACCACAGCCACTATTGTTTAGTATCATACTATTACCAACCAAACTGCACTTACTATGAGGTTTCTCTGATAATGGAGATCTCTAAAACAATGTTTGGACAAAATGTATTACAACTGAATCTGACCAAGCGTCAGAGTTATTCACTGAAAACTGTACATGTGAACTCGGTGTATGGTCAGTGTTACAAGCAGCCATGTGGAGTGGAGTGTGTATTGACATTGATAGCGAAATTTATCTATCTAATGTTTGCCTTTATTGTGAAAATGATGTAGACTTCATTATTTTAAACAGAGGAACTGATTATTCAGAAGAGAATAGTTTTAGCTCGGCTTGTGACAGGAAAACTCACATGGTTGAAAGAATTAACTTTTTATTGTTTCTGGAGTGTAAAAATCTTTTCTCAGGGTACTAACATAAACATCTGCGTGGGTACCATTTATGGTACTGTATGTGTCATGCACCTGTCGACCTGAGTAAGTTTATCTTTGAAAAGCCTGTATATTTAGGAAAAAGAGATGCATAATTGGCTTAATATTCTCACCTTAGGTAGTAATTTGTGTACTTTAGCGGTGATAGCAGTTCTTCCATTGGCTATCGTGAAATGAAAACTACTGTTTGCTTGTGTGTTTTCCTGTGTAGCAACACTATTTCTCCATGCGATCAAGTTAGCTCCCAGTTCATTCCTAAATAATATTTAATAAAGAAATGAAATTTTAAACACAGTCAGCACGAAAATTCTATAATGTATATTTTCATCGAATTTATTAACAGACGTGCTCTACTTCGCCCATCTCTCAATTTCTACAATTTTTTTTATAGTTTTTAAATATTAAACACTAAATAATTCACTTCCAATTACACCAAACATTGATATGACTATACAGTCATGTATTAGCATTACAATCATAACCCTATTCAGAGATTATCACGAGAATTGAAATTGTAAGAAGTGTATGGATGTAAACTGGCGGGAAATCACTGATTTCCATTGACGTGTGTATCTTACCGAAGTTCAAGCAGGGCAGTCAAATTTCGTTTCCATGGCAGCGACAGATTATAGACATACTCATTTATCAGCTCTATTGAGTATTCTTCTCCTGGATAACAGAAAGTATACATAAGTTTTTTTTACTTTTTGCCATTTTGTCGAGATGAGACTAAACAATTTCAAAATAAGTTCTGTATATAATTTGATAATTAAGTTCAAAAGTCGCCATTTTAATCAAAAAGCGTTCAATCCTTAATGTTTATTCCATTCAACAATGTATTTTTTTTAAATCGATTTTAAATCAATCATAATAAAAATCGATCATATGGCCGAATACTAAATCGATCACATGGCCGAATACTAAATCGATCATATGGCCGAACATTAAATTGATCACATGGCCGAATACTAAATCGATCATATGGCCGAATACTCAATCGATCACATGGCCGAATACTAAATCGATCATATGGCCGAACATTAAATCGATCACATGGCCGAATACTAAATCGATCATATGGCCGAATACTAAATCGATCACATGACCGAATACTAAATCGATCATATGGCCGAATACTAAATCGATCATATGGCCGAATATTAAATCGATCACATGGCCGAATACTAAATCAATCACATGGCCGAATACTAAATCGATCACATGGCCGAACACTAAATCGATCACATGGCCGAACTCTAAATCAATCATATGGCCGAACACTAAATCGATCACATGGCCGAATACTAAATCGATCACATGGCCGAATACTAAATCGATCACATGGCCGAACACTAAATCAATCATATGGCCGAATACTAAATCGATCACATGGCCGAACACTAAATCGATCACATGGCCGAATACTAAATCGATCACATGGCCGAATACTAAATCGATCACATGGCCGAATACTAAATTAATCATATGGCCGAACACTAAATCGATCACATGGCCGAACACTAAATTGATCACATGGCCGAATACTAAATCGATCATATGGCCGAACACTAAATCAATCACATGGCCGAATACTAAATCGATCATATGGCCGAATACTAAATCAATCACATGGCCGAATACTAAATCAATCACATGGCCGAATACTAAATTAATCATATGGCCGAACACTAAATCGATCACATGGCCGAACACTAAATCAATCATATGGCCGAACACTAAATCAATCATATGGCCGAATACTAAATCGATCACATGGCCGAATACTAAATCAATCGTATGGCCGAATACTAAATCGATCACATGGCCGAATACTAAATCGATCACATGGCCGAATACTAAATCGATCACATGTCCGAACACTAAATCGATCACATGGCCGAATACTAAATCGATCACATGTCCGAACACTAAATCAATCACATGGCCGAATACTAAATCGATCACATGGCCGAATACTAAATCAATCGTATGGCCGAATACTAAATCGATCACATGGCCGAATACTAAATCGATCACATGGCCGAATACTAAATCGATCACATGTCCGAACACTAAATCGATCACATGGCCGAATACTAAATCGATCACATGTCCGAACACTAAATCGATCACATGGCCGAATACTAAATCGATCACATGGCCGAATACTAAATCAATCATAATAATGTTTGCAGACTCATTAAACAAGTGATTATAATAAATAGGAATTCGTTGAAGAGTGTAAAGAAAAATAAAAGTACGGGGAAAGCAACTGAATATAAAAAAAAACCAATACAATAAAAGTTGAAACCTTTAAAATCGTCTATGTTGTTGTCTTCTGTTTTCTCATCCTCTTCATCAACATTGACTGAAATGTTGTTCATCGTTTGTGTGTCATTTATAAGCAGGGAAATCTGTGTGTTGAATCTAGCAGAGCAAATAAAACAATTCTAGTAAATCTTGTCATACTAAATTTAAGGCAGAATGCACATCGGGAATTTATTTCTCTGAAAATCAAGATCTTAAAATCTATTGAAATTTGACAAGGTTTTTCTAGTCTTTGAAATGATAACGTGGTTAACCGTTTTGTTTTCAACGATCACCTCGTGTTTTGTCATAACACTGTATTCAAGGATTTTGCCATAACACTGTATTCAGGGATTTTGCCATAACACTGTATTCAGGGATTTTGCCATAACACTGTATTCAGGGATTTTGCCATAACACTGCATTCAGGGATTTTGCCATAACACTGTATTCAGGGATTTTGCCATAACACTGTATTCAGGGATTTTGCCATAACACTGTATTCAGGGATTTTGCCATAACACTGTATTCAGGGATTTTGCCATAACACTGTATTCAGGGATTTTGCCATAACACTGTATTCAGTGATTTTGCCATAACACTGTATTCAAGGATTTTGCCATAACACTGCATTCAGGGATTTTGCCATAACACTGTATTCAGTGATTTTGCCATAACACTGTATTCAAGGATTTTGCCATAACACTGCATTCAGGGATTTTGCCATAACACTGTATTCAGGGATTTTGCCATAACACTGTATTCAGGGATTTTGCCATAACACTGCATTCAGGGATTTTGCCATAACACTGCATTCAGGGATTTTGCCATAACACTGTATTCAGGGATTTTGCCATAACACTGTATTCAGGGAGTTTGTTCTTTAATTTGGATGTGAACGAGTTTGAGTTTCTTGTACAAATTAACAAAAGTTTCAGATTGTTACATGTACATTGTATATCTGACGTGCACATATGCATACCACGTGAGTTGAGTTTTCTTTGCATCATACTGTTTAGTATAAAACATTTATTAACTGAAGTAAATAAATCACTTAGAATTATATGGTGTTTATATGATTTAAAAAAAATTAACAATAGAATATACCATCAATGTTATTATTCAAAAATGAAAACAATATTTGAAAACAAACGAACTGGTGAATTAATTGTTTTACACGAAATTATAAACTTATTTGGGGAATAAGGCTACTAATGTTTTATATTGTTCACTGATGCAACAGTTAAAGTAAATGTACATGTATTGACTCAGGAGACATTATCAAACTTACCCTGACAGAGGTTTGAATGCCACACCTTCAATATTGTCATTGTCGCGGTACCAAACTGTTCGCCAATGTGTCATAGTTGTCTCGATATTTGATAGTAATACTACTATGGCTACGCCAATTACAAGTATAAACATGACCCATATCTGTCTGTTGTATAAGTCCATTCTGGCTAGCGGAAAGAAGGGAAACAAAAGTATTTATAATGGCATTCAGTTGACTTGAAACAACCGTCGTCTGGCTCAATGTAAAACTTACTAACCACGTCACTCACCTGTTTGTTAATCATCTGACGTGGGAGCAATGCTACTAACATTGCTATTCTTTTCTGTGTGTGAGCTGCCATTATCACTGTACACCACTGCCAAACCATCTACTTTCTATCAACCTGATATCAGCGTATACTTTTTCAAGCATGAGGATTTAATGACTCACCGACTCAACTTGATGTATTGATAAGATTTTTTTGTCCAGCCAGACGGTAAGATTTAACAATGTAAGACAATGATTTGTTTCAACTGAACTGGTTTCCATTGTAGAATATCGCTTGAAGGATTTATAGCCACGGGAAATAAGGTTGACCTGGACAAGGTCAAGTCCATCAAACAACCTTATATTATGGAACAAGTGAAATAGTTTCATTTGGTTTAAATCCGATTCACGAACCTCTGACGTCACGTTTGTTGCCACTTGTTGAACGCTGGGAAGGAGTGAAAAGGTACTTTGGCTACTTAACTTATTATTTATATACGACGTCTTTTTGATTGTGACATTCAGTCATTTATACAAATATACAATCAGTTGTTTGTTTGTTTGTTTGTTTGTTATATACGATAGTGTTAGTGTAGTGTAGTATAGGTTAAGTAAAGTCATATAATGCAATAAATTCAATTCACTATACCTCCTTATACTCTGTGTAATATATCCTCCCAATACATCCAAGTTCCTTTCATATCGTATAGCGTAGCAATGAACGTATACACGGCGGAGAGCCAAAATGGCGTTATGTTACACTTTTGTCAATTATTAATATGTGTTTGTGTCAACCACGGTACCTGATGGCCTTGTGTGATAATAGTTGTATTTTATCAAATATTTTTTTATACTCTGTTGGTGAATGTGACTTATATGGTTGGTTGTGTTTACGATATTCTAGCTGGCACTGTAATAAACAACAATAAACATAAATAAATCCCAGATACCGTTAATATTTGTATCAGGGTAACTTTTATTTCTTATTTTGTATTGATTATTTCACCACAGCTGTTACATGTATGTGCACAAGTGTATGCTTTGTATGCTGTACACAGCTGTGGCATTGGGATGTGCAAAGCACTCGTGGCACAGAGGTGGTATTCCACAGCCATGCTATCAAACGCCGTCTTGTAATTTATAAGTGTTACACATCCCATGCATTGCGCAGTGACGCAGAAAGGAGAACTTTTACTTCAAAGTATCTACATGAACATATTTCTATCAAACACCGAATTGTTTATAATTGTATCTGTGTCTAGTATTAACATGCAGTCACAAACTCAAACATTAACCAAATAAATCGGTAACAGAGTTAATATACATCTAGTTGGACGTGGGCTCACAGATCTAAACTCATGATGTTACAGTTTATATAAGACTGTGTTTTAATCATTTACTTAAAAGTCAGCGAGACATGTGATTAACATACATGCATTTTATATGAACATTTTTGTCAAGACTAGAAAAAACACCAAACAAACAAACAAACAGCTATGAATAAGATTATTTCTAGGTTAACTTGATAGTTTGGACTTTCAATTTCACGGACACAAGAAATGTGGTCCCGGCCGCATATTAGATTTTGTAAATTCTTAGATATAACGTAATTACAAAAATCCTTAATTATGCAAATTACTAATTCATATTCATAATTTTTTTTTATAATTATCATGAGGAAGATGTGTAACAAGTTTCCTTACATTTGATGCAGTAATTTTTCAAGATATAGACAGACAGACAGACAGACAGACAGACAGACAGACAGACAGACAGGACGTACAACATAACCTTCCCTTTCCTAAGGTAAAAATGGAATGATTTGGTAATGCAAGTCAGTAACTCCCCCCCCCCCCCCCCCCCGAAATCGAATCGCGTACACCGCTTTATATGGTGTCATTAATTTGTAAACGTCGACGTTGGTGGCACTTCGGCTCACCGTTACAATACGTGATACCATAAGAACAGGTGAGTCATGGTGGTAAAACGTGTTACCGACTGTCTTAACGAAAAAATAGAGAATGAATAAAAATATACGTTGAATGCATTTGTGATCATCACTGGTACAAAAATGACGTCATATGACGTCACAGGTGAAGCATGATTAAACAACATTTTTAGATTATTCTACCTTTTTATTCTTAGATGACCGGCCAGTCTTCAACAGACAGGAGGTGAGAGAGAGAATTTAACAGACGAGAGCGACGGGGGGCTTTTCAAAAATGTATGTATGTATGTATGTGCGTGCGTGCGTGCGTGCGTGCATGGGTGTGTGTGTGTGTGTGTGTGTGTGTGTGCGCGTGCGTGCGTGCGTGCGTGCGTGCGTGCGTGCGTGCGTGCATGCATGCATGCATGTATGTATGTATGTATGTATGTCTTTCTGTCTCACTGTCTATATTATTTTAAAATATTTTGAACGTTTCATTCACATGAACGGTGTTATAATATAATGTACATGTACAAAGTTTTCAACTAAGGATGAGTGTTCAACTTGTAATTTTCTTGTATTGTCAATTTAACACACAATAAATTTAAAACATATCGATAAAAGTACAGTATATCACATTTATTTTGATTTATTATTAATATCCAAGAAACCCTGGTTTGTCTGTAATATAAACTTGTTCATCACCCGTTCGACGATGTTCCAAACGACACAAGCATTCACAATTATTCTTACATATCTGAACTAGAAACATTAACAATCAAAACAGAACAAATAGACAGAGAAATGCGTATCCAACAATTAATTAAAATGTTAACAAACAACCGTTTGCAGTTTATTGAAACACAAAATTTGACAAAAATTGCATAACCCTCAGTAAGCTTCGTTGTCTTGGATACAAGTGCCCGTATAATTCATTATTATCGGACGGTAATAGCACAGCATTATGTTTCGAGAAGATATGACGGTACATGAGTATTTACGCTTTCCTATGAATATTTATGACTGGATGACAATACAACAACAACAGAGAGTCACTTACTGATACAGGATAAAAATGGCCTCACTTGCCGAGCTTCGAGAGTACATGGACTTTGAAATGGTGAGATCACGTAATTTTTTATGCACATCAAAATTAGAATTTTCTACAAGTGATGTTTAAGTTGAAATGGGTGTCAATTGTTTAGAGGGAGTGTAATAAGGCATGGATGAAATCAAGCTCTGGATAGTCTATAGAGAGAGAGATGTTATCTTCATAAAGTCACAACTCGTTCACAACATGACTCAGGGAGAAACTGCATGGCGAAACTAACTATAACCCATATATATATATATATATATATATATATATATATATATATATATATATATATATATATATATATATATATATATATATATATATGTATATATATACCAAAACTATATATATATATATATATATATATATATATATGCAAAGGTAACGTAAGTTAGTGTAAATGTTGTTCGAATTTCCACTGTATATGGAACATTTTGTCTCTCAATTCAGAATATTGATAAATTAGTGCATTCTATTCTCGACTAACAAATAAGCATATATTATTTAAAATATTGTGACGTGGAGATTGAAAATAGCACCGAGGTCCTTGCTATGTTTCTTGTAATGGCTAAACATATAGTGCTGCAATCCTAGTGTGACAATAATCCATGTATCTATGTTATGAGAATGGTGCACCTATGACAAGGGACTGAGTAACCTGTAGTGAACTCTCCACAGTCACAGTGAATGTTAACGATGGCTGTTGGGATGGCCTTCTATTCTGTAGACAGTAGATTTTACATTTTATGGTATTGGCTTTATTTTTTTTACACCATCACACAATTTCAAATCCCCTAGCGGCCAGTCTTTGCTATCAAATTCATCGTAGCTATTCAGGTCATTGTTACTATTAGCAGCGTTAAGGGTGCTTATTTTTAGCATATTTCCCGACATCTTTTCACAAATTTAAAACATTATGAATTAAAGAGACTTGTCTGTTTAATGGACAAGTACCTGAAGATAAAACTTTGAGGTTATAATATTTAGGTCATTCCACATTTCATAAATTTATAGATTTGTGTTTTTCCCGCCATCTTTCCAAATTGAAGGTAGAATATCCCTCAAAATCACAGTGACTATATATAAAATGGTATAGTTTATGTCATTTTGACTTCTATTTAAAGATTTGCATGGTGACCACTAGTTTAAAATGAGGATGGGGTAAAGTTTTCTTGAACAAAGTAACAGCAACAGTTTAAGATTGTTTTTCTACGTTCATTCTACGTTAGGCATACAAAGGCTCAGCCTTCTAAATTTAAACTATTCCCTTTTATTCCCTACGTATAGACACCCGTATCAATGCACAGGGGTCGACGTAAGGGTCGGGGTCCGTATACACTTACATGGACAGACGTACAAGCCACTGCTCTACCTGCAGAGGAAAGGTGGTATGAGAAGTTAAAACGTTTAAAGAAGAACGATGTAGCCACTTCTAAACCCAGAACAGTTTTAAATGGAGGTATGATATAGTTTCTTAACATGCCAAGTCATCAACTTGGTATACATGTATGTAGTTAAAAACATGAACGGATCAGTATATATGTGTGCTGGAAGTGATGGAATTTACTTGTGCCATCAGATATCCTAATGTCTGTCTGAAATCGTTAGAAGATCAATTTATATACACAAGGAACCTCGTACACCCCTGTAACATTCACATACCTAGGACAGGGTTGTGCACATAGCTGTACCATCTCAGTGGTGCCACGGGAGCTGTACCAGTTATGTGTACTAACGTACCTAGATTTGACATGTGTAATTGGTATGCCAATATCAATGTATTCAATGTAACAACAATCCAAGTTAGAGTGGCCTTAATTAATTCTACTGATTCACAAACGATTATTATCAAGTTAGGGTGGCCTTAGTTTCTCATGATCAGACCGACTGTACTTCATATTTTGAATCCTTTTTAAAAAATCGTTCGCCTCTACGGATAGATTAGACAAAAATCATAAAGTCATTGATTGTAAGTTTGCGATCCCACAACCTTGTAGCTAAGTCATTGATTGTAAGTTTGCGACCCCACAACCTTGTAGCTAAGTCATTGATTGTAAGTTTGCGACCCCACAACCTTGTAGCTAAGTCATTGATTGTAAGTTTGCGACCCCACGACCTTGTAGCTAAGTCATTGATTGTAAGTTTGCGACCCCACGACCTTGTAGCTAAGTCATTGGTTGTAAGTTTGCGACCCCACGACCTTGTAGCTAAGTCATTGATTGTAAGTTTGCGATCCCACGAGCTTGTAGCTAAGTCATAGATTGTAAGTTTGCGACCCCACGACCTTGTAGCTAAGTCATTGATTGTAAGTTTGCAACCCCATAACCTTGTAGCTAAGTCATTGATTGTAAGTTTGCGATCCCACGACCTTGTAGCTAAGTCATTGATTGTAAGTTTGCGATCCCACAACCTTGTAGCTAAGTCATTAATTGTAAGTTTGCGACCCCACGACCTTGTAGCTAAGTCATTGATTGTAAGTTCGCGACCCCACAACCTTGTAGCTAAGTCATTAATTGCAAGTTTGCGACCTCACAACCTTGTCGCTAAGTCATTGACTGTAAGTTTGGGACCCTACAACCTTGTAGCTAAGTCATTGATAGTAAGTTTGGGACCCCACGACATTGTAGTCTATCAGCTAGCCCTCGGATGTTCTTCCGATAAAATACGACACACAGCCGAACAACGCTATCGAGGATGTTCGGGCAGGCCCTCACATGCGTACTTCGTTCGCTTATAGTTATAGCATCGAAAGAAAGCCCGAACGTCTAGCAGCAAGACTAACGACCTTGTAGCTAAGTGATTAATTGTAAGATTGCGACCCCACGACCTTGTAGCTAAGTCATTGATTGTAAGTTTGCGACCCCACGACCTTGTAGCTAAGTCATTGATTGTAAGTTTGCGACCCCACGACCTTGTAGCTAAGTCATTGATTGTAAGTTTGCGACCCCACGACCTCGTAGCTAAGTCATTGATTGTAAGTTTGCGACCCAACAACCTTGTAGCTTAGTCATTGATTGTAAGTTTGCGACCCCACAACCTTGTAGCTAAGTCATTAATTGTAAGTTTGCGACCCCACGACCTTGTAGCTAAGTCATTAATTGTAAGTTTGCGACCCCACAACCTTGTAGCTAAGTCATTGATTGTAAGTTTGCGACCCCACAACCTTGTAGCTAAGTCATTGATTGTAAGTTTGCGACCCCACAACCTTGTAGCTAAGTCATTGATTGTAAGTTTGCGACCCCACAACCTTGTAGCTAAGTCATTAATTGCAAGTTTGCGACCCCACAACCTTGTAGCTAAGTCATTGATTGTAAGTTTGCGACCCCACAACCTTGTAGCTAAGTCATTGATTGTAAGTTTGCGACCCCACAAAAGCGTATCTAAATTCCTGTTAATTCAGGGCCTTCAATAAATTGTAATTTTTTAAGGTATTTAAGTTAAAGTACCATAACGAATTTGAAAATATCCACGCGAAATGGTCATAAGAAAGATACATGGTTTACCTTTTAAAACACTTTTTTTAACTGACCGACCGCGGACCTATCATTGTTAAGGTGTGACGGTGAAAAACATAGAATTCAATTAAGGAGAAGTCATTGCTGTTAATAGATATGCTTACTATTTACCCAATCTTACAAAATTATCATAATATCAACACATATCATGTGATCTATTTACAGTTTCAGGATTGGCTGAACCGGGTCGTATTCTTGCTATTATGGGAGCAAGGTAAATATATGAATGTACGAGAAATCACGCCTACCCCATGTTACATTTCATTTCACTCGAAGGGGTGGATTTACAAGGAGCATTGACCTGTTATAGTTCTCAAGCTGAATTTTATCTTATTTATTTGTGTTGGTTTACTCAAAGTAAGAATCTGTTCTAACATTGTTCTGAATCTAATTATGACGTGGACTACGATAACATTACATGCTATTTTTCGTAATGTGTTTGGATTCGATAATTTCTCAGTTGTGTAATGATGCGTTTGTAATAAGTCGTTGCAGAAGATTTTCCATCTCAAGTGACACGTATATCACACGTTTCTACTATTACGTTTGTTGTATATTTATCATCGCATCATGAGAAGTTCTTTCCACAATTGTAGTGGGGAGGGGGGGGGGAGACGACCATGAAACAAGCGATTATAGTTTCAACAATATTCAAAACTACAATAGTTTTTCATTTGACATCATCTATTTATTGACGTCTGTTATCTTTCATGGTTTCTTGTATTTCAGTGGATCTGGGAAAACTACATTACTAAACGTGTTATCAGGGAGACCATATTTACAGGGTAATTTATTTGTTGAAGGCTCGGTGCTTGCAAATGGTAATGCTGTCACAGAAGCATTCAGTAAAAGAAACATTGCATATGTGGAACAAGTTGATCTCTTTATACCAGCAGTGACAGCGAGGGAACATTTAAATTTTCATGTACGTATTTACGAGATCAATACGTTCGATCCTTAATACAGAGTTAGTTCCATTCTCGAATTGTAACCATATTTTGAGATATAATGTGCCTAGATCAAGGATCAAATTCCTTGCAAATCAAAGTTGTTCAAATCTCTCCAAATTCACTTTAAGATTTCCCATATTAAAGCTTTTCCCTGCTCCTTTTGAAATAAGAAAATAGATAAGGGTTCGCCAGCTTCTTGTCAAGAATGTTATAAGTTTTTTCCCATCGAGTTAAAACACCATTAGATTCTATACTATACATATCGACAAGGTAACGGCTGAAGTTTCAGACTTTTAGTTCCTAGAGTTCTTACTATGTCAACACTTTCCTATTTCCCTATATCCTTTCCTCCATTGTGTATGTTCTCACAATAAACCCCGATAGTAAAGAATTGCATTATGCTGTTTCTAAATTCCAAAACATTATATAAAAAATCATATAGAGTACTGACATGTTAATTTTAATTACATCATGAATTCGATCAATGACAAAATGTTTGGTTATCACCAAGGCTACCCTGCGGATGGAGTCAGATACATCACCAAGGTTACGTGAGGAAATGATCAATAAAGTTTTAATTCAGCTAGGATTGGGAGATACGTCTGAAACTACAATCAAAATGCTATCAGGAGGTGAAAAAAAGAGACTGTCATTTGCTACAGAGGTAAGTATACTTGCCAGTAAAAAGGGATAGTTTTATGGCAGATGGTTATATAAAAACTTTACACAAGTACTGCAACAGTGGGATGTGTAACGTTACCCTCATTCTGAAGATACATCTGTGAGAAATATTATGACCTAATCAAAATTGACAACTCTCACAAATAACTGAATAACGAGTTTATGGTTGTATGAAGATTTTGGCAGTATTTCAAATTATAACTTGATTAGGGTATGCTAGCATATTTGATTTTATGTATACTTATATTGTCATTGTCACAGACTAGACTAGTTCAGAGCCAACTATATCTGTAGACCTCACCACCACATATGTGCTCCTCATAATAATATGACAGAACTCCATGGCCTCGCAATGGACGGTAGGGCGTACAGAAGTTATTTTCACGAGTGATTCGGTTTATTCTGCCGCGTATTTTCACGAGCGATAGCGAGTGAAAATACAGCAGAATAAACCGAATCACGAGTGAAAATAACTTCTGTATGCCCTGCCGTCCATTGCGAGGCCATGGGGTTCTGTTATTATTACATATGTACACCAAAAACGCAATAAAATGCAGGTGGGGAAGGGCGAACAACATATTCGCATGAATATGTATCAGGTCACCAGCTCATGTCATTCAGGTCAGGCAGAGGTCACAGACGTGAATTATGAGCGATGATTGGTTGTCAACAACAATAAGTATTGATATGCAAATTATGTGTTGACCTGCTCTCGCTAGCTAGCTCCGCTGTGATTCATTCACAAAACCGATCAGAAGAAATGCATACACGATTATTTTAGTAGTAGAAACAGATACAATTCAACAGCGTGGTATTCTTAGTGTCCTATATAATAGTACTTCAGTAAAATCTTTCAAAATGTACAATATTATAAAAGTTAGTCTTCATCAGAATCGGAAAAGATTACGGATTGTCTGCAGCGTTTTATAATGTAAACACACTGACAAGAACTTTGACAGAGGTGTTTCCGGCGACATGAAATGTGAAATTGAAAGATCCACCGCTAATACGGGTATTTTCAAAACATTCCGCATAACTGTGGGAATTGATTGACTGCGTTCTGGCTGGTTGATGGTCCTGAGGATTGTGTTGCACGATCTCCCATCGGCTGCATTTGTTGGGCGTTGTTGATGTGTACGAAGCATCGGTGGCCGTAGTCGCTGGGCGCGTGCCTCGGGTCAGCTTTATTTTGTTGTTGATCATAATAAAATTCACTCTCAGAAAGTTCAAAATAATTCAAATTAAACAAATCGTTATGTTCAGAATCCACCGAAATATCTTCCATTTGTAAAGTAGTGGTCGCCGGCAATATTTACAAACATAAAGTAGTTCGAAAGGTTGTTTACTCATTTGCATAATGAACAGTGAAAATACCTAACTAATTTGCATAGTTATTTGATAGGTAAGACACTAATTTGCATAGTTATTTGATACCCCAGAACTTGCGATGGTCGAGAAAAATAGTGAAATACATTATGAACCAACAAAAAATTGTTCAAAAAGTGTGTAACAACAGGAAAGACACATATGTGCATTTAAAAAAATGCATTTATTTGCTTATTTTCATCAGGAATTGGTTTTACTTTTGGATCTATTTTATCTCATTTTATCTCATTTGCATAGCCACCAGTGAAAATACCGGTTTTATTTTTGACTGTACACCAACGTACACAATGGTACATATGTAATAATTTATCTTTCTTTTCTTTGTATATATTTGACAATGTTATTTTGTGTCAATTATTTTGTACTTAACATTTCAATTTAATTTGTCAAGAGTAAATTTTCAATAAAAAAATGTAATATAAAGTTTGACTAAGAAAATGATTGATGGACGGTTAAATTGTATTGATAACACTACATTGATCAGTCTGTGCATGTTTAAGATGGACCTAAATTAGATTTGACATATAAATCCATTAAAGTCAGTTGTACATTTATATGAGCAGCATTATGTATTTGACTTGTTTCTGTTTTAGATACAAACCAGTTACAAACTACTCATGATTATTGAAATTATCTTTTTACCATAATTACCAATAACACTTTTGAAACTCAAAATAATGTGTATTGCTTTCATGTTACCATAGTTACTGACAGATCCCTACCTCATGCTATGTGATGAACCAACGTGTGGTTTGGATTCTTTCATGGCAGAAACCGTGATTAGCGCCCTCAAAGATTTGGCTGCTCAGGGTAAAACTATCATTACTACAGTTCATCAACCACCATCAGCCATCTATGATCTTTTCGACAGGTAAAGTATCATTCAATTCCAAATGTTCCTGAAAATCAAGTTCTTACAGTCTCTTTAAACTTTGCCCCATGGAATTAACGTGTTCCTGGTTCTTTTGAAATAATGAAAGCAATTTTGGGAATCATCTTCTTGTTTTCAAGGAAATATACAATCTTTTATTTTCCCATAGAGTTCACACAGTATTTAGCGGCCATGGATTATATTTAAATGTCTCAAGTTTGATATCATTTTCATCTCTATTTAATGAATTTGTACACTGACGCCCCCCCCCCCCCCCCCCGATTATCCTGATGTTAACTAAGAATGGGTTGGCAAATTACTCGTTTTTATTCACGTTAACATTGCACTAGCTGTAACTGGAACATTTTTGAAACAGTTTTTGGTAGCTAGAACGATTTACTTATAATGTCGTACACCCTGAACAGTATTGAATCACCTGTTGCTATATTGTTGACCGTCTGATTAGTTTCAAACAGATGTCATAATATTTGAGTTTATCGTTGAGGTAACCATTGGCCACTTTATGGAAAAGGTTTTACACACTCCCAGAACATCAGAAATCCCAGGAAACCATCACACCTTAGAATCTGTTTATAATTTTCTTAGCTAAATTTCCCTTGTTGTATTACGACTCGATTGTGTATTTTCTACAGGATACTACTGATGGTAGACGGCCAGTGTGCTTACCTTGGTCCCCCAAATCTCGCTCTTCAATACTTCGCCGATCGTGGGTATCTTTGTCCTTACACATTCTCACCACCAGATTTCTTTATACTTATTCTGTCTGTGATACCAGACCAGGAAGAAAGCAGCAAACAAAGGATTGAGGTACAAACTATACACGTATGTCTTTGGTTGTGACTATGTATATAAAGTGTTGTACCATGTATGCATTGTGCTACCATTCTGTTTTGTCTACCCGATATAGCAGTAAGGATAGTTAGGGTAGTCAATGTACATGTGATTTAGGGTAGGGGGTAGCAAGTATCGCCAACTCAACTAAAATTCCTTATCACTATGTCATTGTCGTGTTCGTGGTTGTTGCCGTCGTCGTCATCATCATCATCATCATCATCATCATCATCATCATCATCATCGATCATCATCATCATCTTCATCATCATGTCTAAGCATAAACAACAGTTTTAAATATGGCGTGAAAATGAACACTGTTGGCAGGTTGCGGCTCCTTCATTGTACCACAGCATTGAAAAGATGGGCGGTGTCGGGCGAAGAAGTAATAATAATAATAATAATAATAATAATTTATTTCGAGAACCAGCTCATACACTAAAAAATGCACAAAACACAAAACGTATGGTGCAGCATATTAAAGCATAAATAAATGCAATACAATATACATAGCAAAGTGCCAATATAGCACAACACGGTACGGTAAAGTGCAGTACAGCACGGTACGGTACAGTACAGTACAGTACAGTACAGCACGGCACGGTACAGTACAGTACAGTACAGTACAGTACAGTACAGTACAGTAAACTACAGTACAGTAGGGCACAGTGATGACTAACGTAGTGTTGATTACTTCCATGTATTTCACCATATGTTCCGGTCAAACAATATTTTTCTCTGCTCTTCGTCCCATTTAGTCAATTTGTGAGGCTTATGAAAACTCAGCCCTAAAAGCTGACTTAGAAAACCAAATAAGGGTGCTATCCGCAAGAGATGAACACTCAGAAGATGAAAGTCATCTCAAAGCTGTGCTATCTTCGTAAGTTCTGTCCATTATTAGTGTTAATAATTGTATTATATCGACACAGTGACGTCAGACTAACTTTTTTGGCTAATATAGTTGGTACTCAAAAAATAATTGTCGACAACGTTTATGCTTAGCTAAACTAATAAGAAAGTTATGAATAATAAAATAATAAACGTCTTGTTATGATTTGTATCTTGGAGATCCGAATCAAATGGTATCCCTACAGTATTTCTTATATATCCATCAAACACGACATATTGACATCTGGTTATATTTACGAGGTGTATGTCGTATGAGTGAACTGTATTATAACATCAAATGTTTGAAGCTTTGTATAATACTTGACAGTCATATTCGTTTCTATTTTATTAGGTATAAGTCATCGTGGTGGACACAGTTTATCCTCTTGTTGCGCCGAAGCTGTTTGTCTGTTTTACGAGATCAAGCTTCGTTGAAAACTCGACTTCCAGCACATATTCTTGCCGGACTGTTTTTAGGTTTGTGTTACTTGGAACAAAGAGGAAATACAACAGTGCAGAATATCGCAGGTTATCTGGCATTGATGCTTATCTTAATGGCATCAGAAACAGTGTTTTCCGTTGTACAGGTAAATACGTATACCTTAATGCGCTCTATAAGAAATAAATATTATTATTATTAATGATCAATATCTCAGAAATTACAGTTCTTCAAAATGATCCAAACTTTGCCAAATGAAAGGTTACTTCTTGTCCCTTTGAATAAAAAATCGGTTTCACCGTCTTGTGTTCAAGAACGTCTACAAAAAATCTGTTATATTCTTTCTAATAGCGTTAACACAGTATCCGACGAACACACTGAATACTAAAATAAATGTTGATAGAATTTTGACTTACAGTTCAAATTTATTGGTGAGCCAAGAATTGATTTCTTGATTTTAACCCAGAACGGTTAATTAAAGGTTTGAACATCGTAAAACTTAATAGCTTAATTTGAAGACTGCAAGAAAGACGCGTGCAAGACCACCTATCAGAAAATAAAACATTAAAATTACATAAAAAGTTGGACATGGCAGAAGACAAACTCAAGCAGGCAGAAAACGAAATTGAAGACATGCAACAATATACCCGAAGAAACAACCTTGAAATATATGGTAGACCAGTCAGTCAGTCAGTCAGTCAGTCAGTCAGTCAAAATGAAAACACAGATAAAATTGTAATGAGGGTAGCAAATGTCGTAGGAGTACCAATATTAGTAAGTGACATTGACATAAGCCATCGTCTTCCAAAGAAGAAAGAACAGCAAGTACCCGACATAATCGTTAGATTTACGAGAATAAGTTTAAGGAATAAATATACCAAGCCTATAAAAACTGAAGAGAAATCGACGTCAGATATCGGCCTTGCCATCCCAAAACAAGCTAATAATCGAATCTACATAAATGAACAGCTAAAACACACAAGAAGACCAAGAAATTTTTATTTGAAGCCAATAGCAAGCACAAAGAAGCGAAATAGAAGTACATATGGACACAAATTGTAAAGTATGAATTAGAAAAGAAGACAACTCTCTCCTCGTAAGGATTGCATCAATTCATGACATTCTACACAGTTTCCGCATCCACTATTTCTTGCGAGACTTCACAATTTTCGCGATGCTCTTATTTTTTTCTCGGATGTGTAAAAATTAAGTTTAGGTTCGGCGTGAAAAACTAGGTGGGGTCGGGTAACCGGAACCAAACAACTTTCTTATTTGGCCTAAGCATTCCGCAGATATAATTGCACTTCCAATCACCCATATAGTCAATTGTTCATTGAGTCATGGTATCTGTCCAAATAAATTAAAAATCGCCAAGGTAATACCCATTTACAAAAAAGGATCGCCAACTGATGTTGGTAACTATCGTCCAATTTCAGTTTTACCCATACTGAAATAATGGAATTTATTGTCAAATAATCAACTTATCAGCTATCTCGACAAATATGACATCCTTCTAAGGACTCAATTTGGTTTTCGGAAAAAGCACGGCACGAAACTCGCCCTAGCTGACTTGATCACTGGTATTGCCGACAAACTGGACTAGGGTTATTTAACTTTTGGTATCTTCATTGATCTAAGGAAGGTTTTTTGATATAATCAACCATAACATTCTTACAGAGAAATTAAATCATTATGGTATCAGAGGTTTGCCATTACTCTGGTTAAAAAATTATCTCTCAGGGCGTAAACAGAGTGTAAATGTCAATATTAACATGTCATCCTAGTGAAATTAAATGTCGTTTTTTACATGGTTCTATTTTAGGTTCAATCCTTTTTTTGATCTACATCAATGATATTACTCCACAAATGCATTTTTGTGTCTGTTTGCTGACGACAATTCTGATACCATTCAGCTTGACCAGTTTAATTTTGATTTCAGGAAAGTCTGCAATTGGTGTGATGCAATACGCTAACAATCAACTCGGATAAGACAAAATTTCATGATATGCAAGACATTTCAAAGGTCTGTGACAACAGAGGGGTGCCTGAACATTAATCAGTCTCAGATACGTCGAGTTGCTTCAATTAATTACCTACAAGTATGTTTAGATCAACATATGCTTCCAAATTTACTTAATGAAAAAGTTACAAATTAAATTCCCCATCATAGGAATTATCTCAAAAATTCGACATTATATGCCCAAATCAATTCTCCTCCTAATATATAATTCCATGATATTACGCCAAATGTCTCCAGAAACAAGTAAATCATCTTTATGAATATTTCACTCTTGTAGATTCTTCCTATGGAAGTGCCAGTATTTCTCCGTGAACACCATAATGGAATGTATAATACAGCAGCATACTTCTTTACAAGAGTTCTCGCTGAGGTAAGATGCAAATAAGGGGTCTCTACTGTATAGTTGATCGTATGAATTCTAAATAGTTACTTATCATATATATATATATATATATATATATATATATATATATATATATATATATATATATATATATATATATATATATATATATATATATATATATATATATATATATATATAGTTTTGGTAGTACTGGAACTCTTTCTTGGGTGTGTTCCAGTACTACCAAAACTATTACGCTCTGCCACTGCGGTATAGAGCACTGTCTTAGCAGATTGATACTCACCGAGTTATATATATATATATATATATATATATATATATATATATATATATATATATATATATATATATATATATATATATATATATATATATATATATATATTGGTATTTTTATTAATTATCATATAATATATTAGTATTTCTGTTAATTTATCATATATATTGGTATTTTTGTTGTGTCAATTTAGGATTTAACAAAACGTACTAATAATGTTTGTACTGAACGTATCTCACCCTTTTTCTTTCATTAGTCATACATATACACTTGTTGTCATTCTCAATCCAAAAATACATATACAATTTCGCCATTAATTTTATATGTAATATATATATATATATATTTCAGATTCCTTCGCTGTTATTATTGAAAACATTATATGTAACAGTTTCTTATTGGCTAGTTGGTAAGTTTAACATTACAGATTATTGAAAACATTATATGTAACAGTTTCTTATTGGTTAGTTGATAAGATTACCTTTAGAGATTATCGATAGGGTTAGCTATAATTTCTTATGAAATGAACACATGAATTCCTGCTATTAATGTCTTTGCGTATGTAGATTTCTAAGGTGTGTGTATATTTCTAAGGAGTAGAAAGTCCATTATTGATGAGAGCTATTGCTTATTACCATTAATTACATACTAGATTTTTAATACCAATCAGCTCTCTTCCAACAAATCAGATGTTATCAAATCCGTTAATCAGACTGTGAAGAGGTAGATACATTTGTAGTGTTTTGGTAAATTGTAACAGATTTAGAACTAAATGCAACGTTTATCTTTGTTTTGAACACTTTCCTCTTTACGTGTACCATTTGAATCGCAAAAAGCTTGCAGTGCTTTTTATTCTACACAATATATTAATTCAAATGAGGTTTGATTCTTACACGGTGTGTTTATTCGTTAACTGCTTATTGTTACTGTTCCTCTATTCTTAGGTCTAACTCCGGAATTTGGTCGTTTCCTTGGCTGTACAATTGTTGTTATTCTGACATCTGCTGTGGGATTTGCTTTCGGTAAGTCATTTCAAATCATTCCGGTCTGATCGGTCAAATTGACATACGTTTGCACTACAATTGCCCTGTTATAGCTATTAAACTTTCTCAAAGACTGTACTATAATTATCACTAAAGATAGCATTGTAAACAAACATGGTTTCCATATGGGGAAAATATCATGCGTTTTCCACAGCAGTGTTCTAATTAGCCTGTACCATGACTCTTGTACGGAGTATGCATTGATGTAATTGTAAACTGGTATGGACCGACTATATTTGGTATACCTTGAAAAACTGGGCATTTTACCAAATTGTGTTCACCACTAAAACTACTTGATAATAACAAATAAATCTCAATTTCATCTAGTTGACCATGCTTTGCCACTTTCTTACCATTATATTACTTCCTGTGCTGTTCATCATCACCAGCATTTAATTTTTGGATTTACACCCGGAAATGTATTCTGATTCATTTGTGTAACATATAGAAGCAATGTACATCATCCGGTATTTGAATGCGAAATGTGTCACTGAGAAGATGCCTGGAGAAATCAATCTTTGGACTCCATTTTAGATGTTAACTCTTGCCTATGCCGTAGGCTATGGCGTTCTTAATCTTCAAATGTGTGTCTATCTCTTCTAGGTATGTTTGTGTCCATGACAAGTGATAATATAACAATTGTGTTGGCTATCTCGCAATCTATGCTTCTTCCCATGATTATGGTCGGAGGATTTTTTATCAAACCAGAGTAAGTCAGAACGCCTTATTCACCACTCACGTGCACCTCTATTCATTTACAGAAAGGTCAAAAGTCTAAGCGTAGCAATTACATGTTAATAACGCGAGTACATCATTGCTCATAATCATCCGAAAAAGAGACATATTTGAAGAAGCCATCATCTAATTCCTGATAAATCTGAAGACTTCATGATTGAAAATTAAACTAATAACACAATTTATGAACAAAAAAAACACAACACATAATCAAGCAGTTAACGGATAAGAATTCAAGCGTACATATAAGCACACCGACAACCCCACTATGTATGTATGTATGTATGTATGTATGTATGTATGTATGTATGTATGTATGTATGTATGTATGTATGTACGTACATACGTATGTGTGTATTTGTATATGTGTGTGTATGTATGTATGTATGTATGTATGTATGTATGTATGTATGTATGTATGTATGTATGTATGTGTATGTGTGTAGCAGCACCTGATAATACTTTTATAATATATATTTTTACATTCAAGATTCCTCTCCTTCTGTTTAACTTCTTGCTATATGTTTATGTCAATACCATCCTATATGTACTGTATTTGTTTAGGTCAATACCATCCTATATGTACTGTATATGTTTAGGTCAATACCATCCTATATGTACTGTATTTGTTTAGGTCAATACCATCCTATATGTACAGTATTTGTTTAGGTCAATACCATCCTATATGTACTGTATATGTTTAGGTCAATACCATCCTATATGTACTGTATATGTTTAGGTCAATACCATCCTATATGTACAGTATTTGTTTAGGTCAATACCATCCTATATGTACTGTATATGTTTAGGTCAATACCATCCTATATGTACAGTATTTGTTTAGGTCAATACCATCCTATATGTACAGTATTTGTTTAGGTCAATACCATCCTATATGTACAGTATTTGTTTAGGTCAATACCATCCTATATATACCGTATTTGTTTAGGTCAATACCATCCGATATGTACTGTATTTGTTTAGGTCAATACCATCCTATATGTACAGTATTTGTTTAGGTCAATACCATCCTATATGTACAGTATTTGTTTAGGTCAATACCATCCTATATGTACAGTATTTGTTTAGGTCAATACCATCCTATATGTACAGTATTTTAATTTGTTTAGGTCAATACCATCCTATATGTACAGTATTTGTTTAGGTCAATACCATCCTATATGTACTGTATTTGTTTAGGTCAATGCCATCCTATATGTACAGTATTTGTTTAGGTCAATACCATCCTATATGTACAGTATTTGTTTAGGTCAATACCATCCTATATGTACAGTATTTGTTTAGGTCAATACCATCCTATATGTACAGTATTTGTTTAGGTCAATACCATCCTATATGTACAGTATTTTAATTTGTTTACGTCAATACCATCCTATATGTACAGTATTTGTTTAGGTCAATACCATCCTATATGTACAGTATTTGTTTAGGTCAATATCATCCTATATATACTGTATTTGTTTTAGGTCAATACCATCCTATATATACTGTATTTGTTTAGGTCAATATCATCCTATATATACTGTATTTGTTTAGGTCAATACCATCCTATATATACTGTATTTGTTTAGGTCAATACCATCCTATATGTACAGTATTTGTTTAGGTCAATACCATCCTATATGTACAGTATTTGTTTAGGTCAATACCATCCTATATGTACAGTATTTGTTTAGGTCAATATCATCCTATATATACTGTATTTGTTTAGGTCAATACCATCCTATATGTACAGTATTTGTTTAGGTCAATACCATCCTATATGTACAGTATTTGTTTAGGTCAATATCATCCTATATGTACTGTATTTGTTTAGGTCAATACCATCCTATATGTACAGTATTTTAATTTGTTTAGGTCAATACCATCCTATATGTACAGTATTTGTTTAGGTCAATACCATCCTATATGTACAGTATTTTAATTTGTTTAGGTCAATACCATCCTATATGTACTGTATTTGTTTAGGTCAATACCATCCTATATGTACAGTATTTGTTTAGGTCAATGCCATCCTATATGTACAGTATTTGTTTAGGTCAATACCATCCTATATGTACTGTATTTGTTTAGGTCAATGCCATCCTATATGTACTGTATATGTTTAGGTCAATACCATCCTATATGTACAGTATTTGTTTAGGTCAATACCATCCTATATGTACTGTATTTGTTTAGGTCAATACCATCCTATATGTACTGTATATGTTTAGGTCAATACCATCCTATATGTACAGTATTTGTTTAGGTCAATACCATCCTATATGTACTGTATTTGTTTAGGTCAATACCATCCTATATGTACTGTATATGTTTAGGTCAATACCATCCTATATGTACTGTATATGTTTAGGTCAATACCATCCTATATATACTGTATTTGTTTAGGTCAATACCATCCTATATGTACTGTATTTGTTTAGGTCAATACCATCCTATATGTACTGTATTTGTTTAGGTCAATACCATCCTATATGTACTGTATATGTTTAGGTCAATACCATCCTATATGTACAGTATTTGTTTAGGTCAATACCATCCTATATATACTGTATTTGTTTAGGTCAATACCATCCTATATGTACATTATTTGTTTAGGTCAATACCATCCTATATGTACTGTATATGTTTAGGTCAATACCATCCTATATGTACAGTATTTGTTTAGGTCAATACCATCCTATATGTACAGTATTTGTTTAGGTCAATACCATCCTATATGTACTGTATATGTTTAGGTCAATACCATCCTATATGTACTGTATATGTTTAGGTCAATACCATCCTATATATACTGTATTTGTTTAGGTCAATACCATCCTATATGTACTGTATTTGTTTAGGTCAATACCATCCTATATGTACAGTATTTGTTTAGGTCAATACCATCCTATATATACTGTATTTGTTTAGGTCAATACCATCCTATATGTACTGTATTTGTTTAGGTCAATACCATCCTATATGTACTGTATATGTTTAGGTCAATACCATCCTATATGTACAGTATTTGTTTAGGTCAATACCATCCTATATGTACAGTATTTGTTTAGGTCAATACCATCCTATATGTACTGTATTTGTTTAGGTCAATACCATCCTATATGTACTGTATTTGTTTGGGACAATACCATCCTATATGTACAGTATTTTAATTTGTTTAGGTCAATACCATCCTATATGTACTGTATTTGTTTAGGTCAATACCATCCTATATGTACTGTATTTGTTTAGGTCAATACCATCCTATATGTACAGTATTTTAATTTGTTTAGGTCAATACCATCCTATATGTACTGTATTTGTTTAGGTCAATACCATCCTATATGTACTGTATATGTTTAGGTCAATACCATCCTATATGTACTGTATATGTTTAGGTCAATACCATCCTATATGTACTGTATATGTTTAGGTCAATACCATCCTATATGTACAGTATTTGTTTAGGTCAATACCATCCTATATGTACTGTATTTGTTTAGGTCAATACCATCCTATATGTACTGTATTTGTTTAGGTCAATACCATCCTATATGTACTGTATATGTTTAGGTCAATACCATCCTATATGTACTGTATTTGTTTAGGTCAATACCATCCTATATGTACAGTATTTGTTTAGGTCAATACCATCCTATATGTACTGTATTTGTTTAGGTCAATACCATCCTATATGTACTGTATTTGTTTAGGTCAATACCATCCTATATGTACTGTATTTGTTTAGGACAATACCATCCTATATGTACAGTATTTTAATTTGTTTAGGTCAATACCATCCTATATGTACTGTATTTGTTTAGGTCAATACCATCCTATATGTACTGTATTTGTTTAGGTCAATACCATCCTATATGTACAGTATTTTAATTTGTTTAGGTCAATACCATCCTATATGTACTGTATTTGTTTAGGTCAATACCATCCTATATGTACTGTATATGTTTAGGTCAATACCATCCTATATGTACTGTATATGTTTAGGTCAATACCATCCTATATGTACAGTATTTGTTTAGGTCAATACCATCCTATATGTACTGTATTTGTTTAGGTCAATACCATCCTATATGTACTGTATTTGTTTAGGTCAATACCATCCTATATGTACTGTATATGTTTAGGTCAATACCATCCTATATGTACAGTATTTGTTTAGGTCAATACCATCCTATATGTACAGTATTTGTTTAGGTCAATACCATCCTATATGTACTGTATATGTTTAGGTCAATACCATCCTATATGTACTGTATTTGTTTAGGTCAATACCATCCTATATGTACTGTATTTGTTTAGGTCAATACCATCCTATATGTACAGTATTTGTTTAGGTCAATACCATCCTATATGTACAGTATTTGTTTAGGTCAATACCATCCTATATGTACAGTATTTGTTTAGGTCAATACCATCCTATATGTACAGTATTTGTTTAGGTCAATACCATCCTATATGTACAGTATTTGTTTAGGTCAATACCATCCTATATGTACAGTATTTTAATTTGTTTAGGTCAATACCATCCTATATGTACTGGTTAAAGTTTAGGTCAATACCATCCTATATGTACTGTATTTGTTTAGGTCAATACCATCCTATATATACTGTATTTGTTTAGGTCAATACCATCCGATATGTACTGTATTTGTTTAGGTCAATACCATCCTATATGTACAGTATTTGTTTAGGTCAATACCATCCTATATGTACTGGTTAAAGTTTAGGTCAATACCATCCTATATGTACTGTATTTGTTTAGGTCAATACCATCCTATATATACTGTATTTGTTTAGGTCAATACCATCCGATATGTACTGTATTTGTTTAGGTCAATACCACCTATATGTACTGTATATGTTTAGGTCAATACCATCCTATATATACTGTATTTGTTTAGGTCAATACCATCCGATATGTACTGTATTTGTTTAGGTCAATACCATCCTATATGTACTGGTTAAAATACACTAGCTGGTTTTACTATGGTTATGAACTTTTGAACATCAACGAGTGGAACAAACTAATTGGTTTAGATTGCAGCACACCACGTATACCTAATTGTGCAACAACAGGAGAACAAGTTCTACAGAGTTTGGGCTACAGTGCGGTGAGTATTTACATCAAAACACTGCCTATATCTTCTCAAAAACAAAGAAAGGCTTCATTTTACCTCCCGTAAGGGTACGGGAGGTATTAAAAGGAGAATGTCTGTCTGTGTGTGTCTGTCTGTCTGTCCGTCCGTCTGTCTGTCTGTCTGTCTGTCTGTCCTTGTGTGTGTCTGTGTCATCATTTTCTAAAAATCGGCTGGCTCAATTGTAATGAAATTTGGAATATATGATTTATAGGGTAATGGCTAGACATGATTAGGTTTTGAGCCAGATCTGTTAATGTTTAATTAGAGAAATTTGCATATTAATGAAATCAACTAATTAAGCAATATCTTAAGACTGCACACTTCAATTTCAATATAATTTAGTATATTCGTTAAACATAACAACATACATTTGTCCTATAAAATTTGTTGATGTACCTTACAGCGTTAACGAATAATTTGCATAATTAATTATTTTTGGTAATTAGGCTATATCTTAAGAATGCATACTACATATTCAACATAAATTAGTACATACGTTAACCATAGGAAAACACATATGCCCTATCAAGTTTGTAGATGTACCTTACAGTGTTAATAAATAATTTGCATAATTAATGATTCCCTTATGGGAGGCATACAGTTTAAATCTGGTTTGTCATTGATTATCTATCGGTAAACAACTTCTTAGTCAGTATCATGTATACTTTTTTCTGTCAGACTGTTGATAAGCAATGAAGTCGGACAAGGCTTGGTTTAGGGACCTTACAACTAGAATGTAAACCTCATATCCAAATAACACTGATATATTTATATATGTTGAACGTATAGAAGTGTCCTTTATTGTTCTCTCGATGAACTTGGTGATCCATTAAGATGATCCATTTAAGAGTTGACAATGTAGTGTTATCATTATGGCTTGTAGTGAGATATGTTTATGGAATCTTTGTGTTTATTTTGAAGGCCCATTGATATATCAGAATGGGTACCAGTGTTACACACTCAAACATTTGAAAGCTCAATTCTCTAAATAAAATTCGATTCTTTTTTCGTTATTTTCTGTTTCATTCTAGGAAAATATAACAACGGATATATTATCACTGGTGTTACTGTTTTTCGGTTACCTCTTATTGGGTTACGTTGCACTTTTATATCGGGTCTCTTGTCATCGTAGACACTGTGTCCGTACAGGATGTACCAGATAATGTGATATATGGATGGTGTACATGATGCGCCAGATCAAGTGATACATGATAGACCATTTTAAACTCACAGAATTGCATACTGTACTTGTGTAAATAGTTTTGTAGATTGTACTTTGAGCCTAAAGACAACATTTTATATTTATAAACGAAAAATAATGTTATTAATTATTCATTCATCCATCCATCCATCCATTCATTCATTCATTTATTCACCCACCCACCTACCCATCCATCCATTCATCCATTCATTCATTCATTCATTCATTCATTCATTCATTTTTTTCAGCATTCCTACACCTTCTTGATGACATCGGGTAACTTTAAATCTCAACTAGGTATTAATGTGGCATATTTGTAATCATAATATACTATGTAATGATATGCCTGCAAGAAGTAATGCAGTCTCAGAAAACTGTGTAACTCCAAGGTCCAAAAAGTGGCTTAAAACAACTAAGAGTTACCTCACATGGTTTGAAGTACAATTTTTTCATATTTGGTTAGAGTAATATCTGGGCCATCAGGAAACTGATGTTGCCCCTCTGGATTCGCAGACTCACAGGAGGCAGTTTCCATGGTAATGATGACATTATTTTGAAGGATGCTATACTAAACATTAATAAAACGTCATATCTCGGGCTCCAGAAGTGCTATACCCATAACCACAGTTATGTATATATGTTGGGGAGACGGGCAACTCATTGATCATATGACCTTTCCGATCAAAAGTCAAAGTCATGGTCAAAATTCAAGGTCATCATATTCTGTCTATATTTTTATTAAAACTCTGGCGGAAAGTTTTATATAACTAACTTCAGGCATAGTTGTTATGGCTGAAAACCAGTCACAAAATACCAAATGATATAGTCTTTCAGGATAAATACAGCAAAAGCCTATTTGGAGATGCTTTATTACAAAATCCTGTTGCCAAGACAACTGATATCAAGATCCGCAATTATGAAAAATATGAATTAAAGATAACGTTTTATGCTACAAAGAAGTCATTATAGAAAGATTATGACAAAAATATATTTTGGAAGTTGCTTTTAAATTACACAAATGAAATTACCGGGTCAACAAAATGATGTTAGCTCGTCAACTGATTTGATATCTTGAATAATTCTGAAATAGTTTAATGCTGTATATCTTGGTGTCTGAAAGAGCTATGAGTATGATGCAACTGTCCTTAAATTTTGAGGGATGGGCTACACATTGAATACGTGATATTTTACTTACAACGTCAAGTCAAACCTGAGGGTAGGCGTTTCAGGAGGGGATATGAAACTGTTTAGTATTGGCACATTACCGCTGAGGAAGAAACATCATGAATCCTATCAGATATCGTTGTTTAAACGGTTACAAACTCAACGTAGAAGAGGAATCACAACTAAACTTGAAATTAATCACACTGTATGGGTAAATACAGAGAAAAACATATCTCAGAAACGACGTATTACTGCAAGGGAAGAAATCTTCTAAACACCACAGAAAGAATTATCAAAAATGATTAAAAGAAATGGAACAAAACAAAAGTAATAATATAATATAATATAATATGATATGATATGATATGATATGATGTGATGTGATATGATATGATATGATATGATATGATATGATATGATATGATATGATATGATATGATATGATATGATATGATATGATATGATATGATATAATATAATATAATATAATATAATATAATATAATATAATATAATATAATATAATAATAACATCTTGCATTGGATATTGGCTTTCCACGAGCACTCATAAAAAGAGGTGAATAAAATTGAAAATTAAAGTTTGGAAAGAAAACAACAATTGAATAAAACATTGGAAAGAAAATGCAAGTGAAATGTAAAAGCAAGAGATAAAATTAATGTAACTCATCAAACGATTTAAAATAGACATGACGCAATAAAATATACAAATGCAGAGACAAATAACATGAAACTAAAATAAATGGTAAAATATCCTAGGACTGATTGAACATGTGAATCGCAGGTGGATAAAAGCTCTTCCTAAAACGTTCTGATTTCGTTTTGATACTCCCGTACCACCTACCCGAGGGTAACAGTTTAAAAAATGTATGTGCCGGATGACTGGAATATTAGATGTAGCTTTGTGAATGGATCTGAAATGATAGATTGATTGATTGTAAGGACGGTCATTTTGTACCGATGTGCTGTCCGGACAACTCTCTAATTTAAGTGCATTCAACTCATCGTTGGTGATGGCATACGTTATAATACTCTCTATGACAGTGCGGTAAAAATTGACTAAAATACAACCACAACCCATTCAAAATTTCTTTAAACTTCACAGAAAATAAAGACGGTGTTGTGTTTTCTTTACAAGGTGTTCAGTATTTGTTTGCCAAGACAGGCGATGTGAAAGTTGAATACCCAGGAATTTGAAAACACTGACAATGTCAACTTAATCTCTATCATCAATATCCAAATTTTCAATAACCTGTCGTCTTAACAATAATGGAATAGCCTTAATATAAATTAAAAACACTTGGTAAAGGGTTGGCATTCATTCATTCAAAAAATGTGACTAATCAGAAAGATGAATTATTTCTCGTGCATAATCCGTCATAAGAAATATGAAGACAACGTCCTTACAGACTAAAATCGATGTACACCACAAATACTTTCTAGAAGCAACAGGAGAAGCATTGTCAAAAATACTTTAACAGTATGTAAAGTCTCAAAATGCGATATAACCCCCTCCCCCTTTATCTAAAAAAGTATGTATCAGTGAGTTGCCAGTCCACTAAGATATATGTACAGACACTTAAATCATATCTATAGCGCTTTGAGACCTTGGGATATACACCATTTTCTTTTTTTTTGCATAATTCTGTATTTCGACTTTAGTCCTGATTACAAACTTTTGTAAGTAAGTATCAGGAATGAAATATGTTCTGAGCCTAAACATACACTGAGCTTGAGTCAATTTTATGATCCTGACTGCAATTTACATAACCGATCAAGTTACGTCAAATTAGTTAATCTCAACTTCAAACAATCTCTATTAACCAATCCTATAGTCTTGCTGCTAGACGTTCGGGCTTTCTTCCGATACGATAAGCGAACGAAGTTCGCAGTGAGGGCTTGCATCCTCGATAGCGATGTTCGGTCGTGTGTCGTAAATTGTATCGGAAGAACATCCGAGGTCTAGCAGATACACTACCAATCCTATCTCTTTCTAAATAACCTTCAAAGGTCAATATCAAATTCTAACCAATGTGTATGGAATGTAGGAAAACCTATATAAACCATTATTTTTGTGTGATCTTTGTGATTGTTTTTGTTAGATTTCAATAAAATATGAGTAGCTGTCTTTATAGTACTTGGTTGTACAGGCGTCATTCCTTTCCAGAACCTGTTTCTAGACAGTTCCCTTATCATAGTAAGCTAACCCCAGATATACCTTTGCTACAAAATGTATGACAGACTATATAATTTGCTATCTGATTTGCGGCCTTACAGGTCATGTATAATGGTAGTTTATAGCAAAAAACTTTTGTGGGTGTTTCGATAAAAGTGAAGGAGTGGACTGACCTTGTAATAGACTATGGCCTTAACCTTGTAATTAGACCTTGAACTTGTAAACAGACTGTGGCCTAGACCTTGTAATTAGACTATGGCCTTGACCTTGTAATTAGACTATGCCCTTAACCTTGTAATTAGACTATGACCTTGATTCGAAAAGATCATGTGAAAAGCAACTTCGCATATGCCATATTTTTCCTGAAAGACTATATAATTTGATATTTTCTGAGCGATTTTCATCTGTAAAGATCATGTCTGATGATAGCTATAGAAAAAATTCTGACGGTGTTTTAATAATTACAAAAAATTAAGATCACCTTGAATTTTGAAAATGACCTTGACCTTGGATCGAAACGATCATGTAATCAGTGAATTGCTTGTCCCCAAAATCCTAAATACAAACACTTACATCATATCAATAGCATTTTCAGATTAGAATATTAACACTTTGATAACATTAGGGATAATGACAGCAGTTGTCTTGGAAACAGCTTTTCGCTGCAAAGCAACTTCATATATACTTTTTTCACGTTGCTCGGAAAGATTGTATGTTTGGCTATTTTCTGACCAACTTACAGCTTTACCAGTCATATCGGATAGAAGTATACAGAAACGCTTCAATGAATATTTCGATAAAAGTCCAACAAATTAAGATGACCTTGAATTTAGACTATGATATTGAGCTTGAATCGAAAATGTCACGTAATCATAGAGTTCCCTGTCCCCTCAAATATATATACGCATACTTTAATTAGGATTATAACATTTCTGGGGCACGAGATATGGCGTTTTTAATGTTTTGACATCCTTCAAAATAAAGTCAATGTTACCATGGAAACTCTCCCGTGAGTTTGCGCAAGAGAATCCAGAGGGGCAACATCAGTTTTCTGAAGGCCCAGATGTTACCCTAACCAAATATACTGCCAAAAATAGTATTTCAAGCCGGGTAATTTTTTTCTTCAAAATTTCAGCCTTGGCGCCCTGACTATCTTTACATAAAGTTTCATATACATCCATTTGAGATTATGTTAACGGATATCTTGTTAATAGACAGACTATTTATTCATTTATTATGCCGTGTACACAAGAAGTGAAAGTGACAAGCAAACATTACAAATGAAGTTTTGATGTTCACTTGAATTACTTTACACAATGTTGAAAATATCTAGTAAATCATTGAAATATCGGACAGTAACACTTGCTAAAGCGTCATCTATAAATGACAAAATGTAGAATGCTTATCAAACTTTAGTAGCTGAGATTGTAAACTAAATATAGTATCAAAGTATTTATCTATAATACTCTGTATTTTTTAATTGTTACACAGCATTGTACAATCAAACTCATCTCCTACACTTGAACTACATGATGTGCATAATCTATGCTTGCTTTCAACGTTAAGTTCTTGTAACGGCCAATTTCAATTTGCAGTGTATGGTTTGAAAAATCCTTAGTTTTGTAACAGCTATTTTATCAAACGATTTTCTAACAACAGAAAATTTGAATTAATTTGGGAATAAACATGAATTTTATTGTTACTTGCCACATATTTCTTCCACTTGTAAATACATTTTGAGTCTTTAATATTGTAGACAATTTGTAATTCTCACCAACCATAAAATGGGAAGTTACAAATTTTAAATGAAAAAAAAACTGAATGAAAAACATCGAGATATATGGACTGGTTTTTTTCATGTAACCTCATTTCTAATGTGTATGCATAATCAAGTAAAGATGCCCCTTTACTTTTTTTTAACTGAAACCAATATTTTACAACTTTTTCAATAAGTTATTAATAATGGAAAGCGAGCTAATTCACCTAGATATGCATGAATACATGATGTTTTGTTTACTCCAAGAATATATCTGCATGCTTTTATATATGTGTTGATTCAATATCATTCATCACAGGCTTAAGAGTGTATTCATTGAATGAATTTGCTAACATCAACTCCATGAAACATGTAAGCACCCCAAACTTCAGATTCATATAATAATATTGGTTTGACCACAGAGTCTTAAAGAGATGCAATTGTATATCAACTGAAGCTCCACTATGTGTATTCAAGACATAAAGCAAACAGAACTCTCAAAGCTTTATTTTTCAAAGCCACTTTGAAGCGTGTTTGAAATTTCCTGAAGGTGTAAATGAAATACCTAAATAAGTGTATGATGTAACAATGTCCAATCTTTCATCATAAAAAAGTGGATTAAAATTAGCATTGAACACCATAAATTTTGTCTTTTTAATACTCACTCTTAGTTGCCATTTGTTGCGAAAATATGACTAGAAGTTGACAACAGCACAATATCATCAGTGAACATAAGGATCGGTAATTTCTTATCTATCAAAAAAGGGAGGATCAATACATTTTCTGTGAAGTAACATTGGCAAATCATTAATGAATAGGTTGAACAGTGTGGGACTTAGATTACAACCTTGTCTGGTACCAATACGAGAAAGAAATCAGTATAACCTGTTGGGAGTTTGATACAAGACTGGATATTCTCAACTACTCTTGATGATATTCAAAAAATTGCCACTGAAACCTTGTTTTGATAATTTAAAGAACAATCCCAAATGCAAAACTCTACCCAAACATCTTTTGAACCAGACTTGTGAATAGGGTCAATGTAACTCCAAAAAGATGGAAATATTTCACTATAATTGTATTAAAAAGTTTAAGTAAAGCAGGCATTAATATGGCCATACATACATACATACATACAATGTACATACATACATACATACATACATACATACATACATACATACATGCATGCATGCATGCATGCAGGCAGGCAGGCAGGCAGGCAGGCAGGCAGGCAGGCAGACAGACAGACAGACAGACAGACAGACAGACAGACAGACAGACAGACTGACTGACTGACTGACTGACTGACTGACTGACTGACTGACTGACATTGTGACAGAATGACATTTTTAAGAGTGAAAATTAACTTCCATCCAATCTCGCTGGTGGAGAAAATTTTATTTCCAGTTCGAAAACATACATTCTTCATACGAGTGTCTATTACTGTAACACATGAATGTCAAAAATATGGTCTTTCAATGTCACATAAACATATGATATGATAATGATAATGATATGATTAACATAATTAAAACAGTGACGTTCATAGAATACATTGTGTAGCACTTTCCATTAAAATATTAAAATCATGAATAGATAATCATTATGTATATTAACAATCTCCATATTGTAATTTATGTTAATTAACAGACCAATGCATCTTATGTAATCTAACATTGTACCAAGTATACATAGCAATAAAGTTCTGATATTAGCTGAGTGACTGTTTGTTCCGTCTGATTGGATAACATAATGAATTTTCTTCAATAAAGACATTATGAATATCAGCTGACAGGGTCTACTCAATCCTGGTAAATAAGCTCATTTAACATGATTCAACCCTTCTTAAGTACTACAGTAATTAATGTGGATCGCGAAATGAGATCTTTACATCTCTTTATTAAATCATTAACTAAATGTGCCAGTTGTACACCTAGATGACTATAAAGAATAGATAAACCTTTATGTTCTTTCTGAAGACATGTACATTAGCTGTTGTAGTAGGTTTATGCCATGGACAGTAGTCTGTACACAGTTTATCCAAAAATAACCAAATATGTTGACAGTACCATGGAATGAGAATGGAAAGACAAATTTGCATTGGAATACACGATCCGAGTTAGTGCTAAGTTTTGACACCAATGTATTGCCTAGTTTATTCGTCTTGTCTTGATCCAGAATAATAAGAACGCTATAATCTGATATCCAATAAATGTTGCCAGGAGGATGATGATATCGATATGTAAATGACCCTGTAATCAAAGAAAACAATGGGTCAGAATGTATCATATCGAATGTTGGATTCTCAAAACAAGATATTTTAATGTGCGTTAAATTAATCAATTGTATTGTATTTGTATTACATTGTATTGCAATGTATTGCATTGTATTATATTGTATTACATAGTATTACAATGTATTATATTGTATTACATTGTATTACATTCTATGGTATTGTATTGTATTGCATTGTATTGTATTGTATTGCATGGCATGGCATTGCATTGCATTGAATTGTCTGAAAGAATAAAGCTACCGTGTCATATGGTTATTTTCGATTAGTAGGTTAGGACTCGGAGAGGCATAGGTAACAATTGCTATCATTTGTTATGATTCCTAAAAACTATTTACAGACATCGACTGGATGGGGTGTGATTCATCGTTATTGTTATTAGTATTCATGACTGTGATCCATCGTTATTGTTATTACTGTTCATCACTGTCATCCATCGTTATTGTTATTACTATTCATCACTGTGATAAGCTGATATGGATTAACTTTACGTTAAGTTGTTCTAAATTATTACAATACGCGTGGAACTTTTTGCATAAAAAGGTTCAACTGAAAAGGAAGAAAATATCTGAATAATTATGAACAATGGTTCAGGCGTGTAAAATAATTACCAAAGACATGAACGTTTCCTACCTCGTTGAACCCAAAAGATGAAATAACTTGTAGTCCTGAACTCAAGCAGGGCACCATGCTATCAAGGTCACACTCTATAAATATCCAAGTGAATTTAGCGTTACAAAGATGATGAAAGTAATTATATGTTACATTGAAGTATCAAACATCTTCGAAGCTTCAGGGTGAACGTATTTTCGGACACACAATGTTCTGACAAGTGATTTATTTCGTTTTACAAACATGTTTTTCTTATCATATGGTACTTGCGTCGTTCCCGTCAACCACACCTCTACACTTCATTATCGTTAATTTTCATAACTCATTTTGTAGTCCCAAAAGAGGGTAATTAATTAAACCGTTTTTTACAATTGTGTTATATCTAATTATTTTCTTACAGAACGATTTTAAAGAAAACTTGTCAGAAGGAAATAAAAACCTTTTGAGTACTAAACTTACCAACATATTCAACATCTCTCCAAATAACGATAGAAATAGCTTCATAGGCAAACGGTACAAACGACATGTAGTAAAGCCATGTCAGATATATAGGAACAGTGCTAAGTATAGAGACGAACAGAAAGAGATAACATGAGATATGATATGGCAAACAAGCAAGTGTACAAGGTAAGGAAAAGAGATGGGTTTGTAAAAGCGTCTTTGGTTCTGCGGAAAGGGTTTATTTAGGAGTGTATCCCGGAGTGTAATCACTCCTGGACATTGACAATCAAATTGTAATTTATTGCGTTTTACTACGCGACATGGTTCGTCCACGTTTTTTTTTCTTAATACAATGCGTCTGAAAGATCTGAAGATCCATCACATATAAAGGATTCGAATATTTTATTCAATATATTAGATGTTAACTATTATCATCAGGTCAGTATAACATAGTAATGTATAGTTCTTGTTCCACGACCAAGGGTTCTAATTACTTACGAGTTCAGGTGGACAGGCTTTGTCAAATTAGAGCTCTCTACATCAAAAGACAGGGGCAACACCGCGAACAGAGATAATGGGGCATGCCACCATATCTACAATCACGTCATCGCGACTACGCGTATACCCACCTAGCGGTAAAGCCAGCAAACAAATAAAGCCTGTCGACCTGAACAGGGGAAACTTTAATCGTAAGTAATTAGAACCATTGGTCGTGGTACAAGAACTTATTATTACAGTATCATTACTATTGCCAAGTATGTTCATATAGTCGCCATAAAATGTTAGGGAAAAGTAGTTGTCAATATATATTTGGTTCACACCTCATTAATAGGAGAGATCTCAAGCTGACGACGAACCATTACACATTGTGTGATTTAGCTTTGCTAGAGTAATATAGATAGGTAATGAACTAAACACGTGGCTATTAATGTTGTACGTACGATCGCTTAATATCGATTGGTAACAAAAGAACCACAAAACGACATACTAGTATATTCGAATAAAACATGTCAAAATGGTTGACATTTAATCAACAATGGTTGTTAGGCATATTTACTTACGATACATTCATGAAGAATCCACCGACTATAAGACATGGCAGGAACCATAGGTTGGCTACTGTTATTGCGATTGGTACATTAGGACTGATTGCACCAACACACAGACCTGGTGATATCAAATATAAATAGGTACTTATCTAATTACAATCAGTATAGACCTGTTACCGGTTCCATGATACATTCGCGTTTCCCCATACAACCACATACAACCCCATTTTATGTACTCGGGGGGGGGGGGTGCACGCGCTAGGGGATAGTTGCACTGGGTTTACTAGTATAATCATTCCCTGTTATTGACGGCGTTTAGGTTTCACGCTATAAAACTAGCCACAAATAAAGAGGTCGATATGTATTTCTATCAATTCACATCTTATGTCAGATGTAACAAGCCTAGATAACAACATCAGGATGTCATTTCGCGCAATGCATCTTGGAACCGGAAGATGATGAAGAGTAAGATGACGAATGGGTTCCGTTTGTCCAAGACTTATGATGTGAATGACCTGATTTTAACACAGTCCTCCTTTTGTCAAGCCGACTTTTATGTCGAAACGCAGTAATTACCATTTCAAATCGATATGTCTTAAATCTTCAATTTCGTATTTTGTGTAATTTCCTTTCTTCGTTAGCACATAAATATAATACTTTAGAAGCACTTCAGTAGTTTAGTATTTTGTATTTTTGAGTCTGAACAATCGAAATGAACAATAAAGTGTTACCTTACTGTACTTTATTTGTATGTATATGAGCCAAGGTGTATTTGTGATACTGATAACACGCCTGTCTTCAGTCATAAATTGTAGTCTTACCTGCAGCATGGCTAGCAAACACAAGAAGTATTGCAATACCACTAGTCCTTAAAAACACAGCACTTGATTTGGGTAAACCTAACGAGAATAGAAACAAAGCACCTGAATACCACACCACAGTGGTAATGTCATTTAAAATGAAAAGCCGTTCATTTGTGGTATCATTTATACCTTCCGTAAGGGAAGGTTTTAATTGAGAGATGAAAAGTCTGTGTGTGTGTGTGTGTGTGTGTGTGCATCTCTCTCTCCCTCTCTCTTTCTCTCTCTCTCAATTCAATATAATTTATAAACAGTGATGATAACAACGTGTATGCGTCATATAACGTTCGATAATACAGCTTGTAGTTTTAATGAATCATTTGCATAATTAATGATATCCAGTAATTAGGCTATATATGAAGAGTGCAAGCTTCAAGTTTATATAATTTGGTACATGCATTCATGATACCAGGGCGCACGTCCCATTAAGCTTATTAATGTACACTTACCTTTAATGAATCGTTTGCATAATTAATTAGTTTCAATAATTAGGCTATATCTTAAGCATGTACACTGCAAACCCAGCATAATTTGATACATACATTGATGATCACAAGGGCCATGTGTCATGTAAAGTTGAATAATGTAGCTTGTAGTATTAATGACTTATTTGCATAATATAAATGAATTTCCATAATACGGCTACATCTTCAAAATGCATACTTCAAATGCAATATAAGTTGATACGTTCTTGGTGAGCTTGGTGAGGTAGCTTTTAGTTTTAATAGACCACTTGCATAATTATTGATTTTCAGTAATTAGGCTCTGTCTTCAAATGCAATTACATTTGGTACATACTTCTAACATAACTAATTTTATATGTTCTGTTGCATTCCAACAATTATTGTGTGTAAGAACGAAAATCTAAGACTTTGCCCTTACGGAACTTACGGAAAGCATACAGTTTAAATACAGTTTAAATCTGGTAATATATTGATACAAATAATACAAACAATAACAAAGAGTATATTGCTCAAAAATCTTATTTTAAATAACACTTCAGGGAATACTTTTGTAAAGAATTATCGCCTCCAATATCTGCCTTTCTTGTCAACTTTAATTATTACTAAAAATCTTGGGGCAGAAACAAAAAAAAAAACAATTGCATAGTTACAAATTATTCAGAACTGGTGTGACACTATTGGCTTATTTGATAGGTTGCATAGTTACAAATTATTCAGAACTAGTGTGACACTATTGGCTCATTTGATAGGTTGCATAGTTACAAATTATTCAGAACAGACTTAGTCTTACAGTCATAGCTAACGATTGAGATTAAATAGATTTTTCGTTTAGCTTTATTTAAGTTTTAATTAGAATTTCTTCTCATAGTCTTATGATTGAAAAGGGTAGACATTCGGGAATAAAACACAAAGACAGGTTGTGTCCAGTGTGTCTGGATAACATTGAAGATGAGAAACCCGTATTATTTGTTTTATCTTCTTTGTGAAGAACTCAGGAAAAAAGTATATTCCTGCGATGTATACAGAAAAGCCATTATCTGATTATAATTTTTTTTAAATTGAAATCCTACTGTTAAAAGAAAGTGTGGACGATTTCTATTCTGTGATTTTGAAAGAAGAGTATCCTTTCTATAAGACTTGCAATGAGTAGAGAACTTTCAAATTGCTAAGTTTGTACACCTGCGTCGGCGTTACATTTCGACTGACAGTTACTAATGAAGACATGTCCAATCAGGGCGCCAAGTGAAAATCATGAAGACATCACCCGTGTATCAAATTAATTATCTAATTTGAGTGCTGTAGGTATATTTTCCCTTGCCTTATACTATTTGAATTCCATTTAGCTTTTACACTTTTAGTCTATAGTATATGTTTATATTGTACCACAGACATTAATATTTTGAGATTGTACAGTGACCAGTTCCCCAAAGTGCTTAGTGAATAATAAACAGTAATAATATAATGATACACTTAAAAATAAAAACTGAGCACCATCTTGATCAGGGATAATTATATCGTGGTTAATTTCGTTTGCCACTTACTGGAGATACTGTTTTCTATGGTAGAAGTGTCAAATAGCAGTTTACTCACCAATCATCCAGTACACTATTGCAATCTCAATGAACGGAAACACTATCTTTAGAGGAAGCTGAAACATGAAGGTAGACACAAGTTACAATGAAATTAAAAGAATATAGAGGCTAATAAATTCACTGTCACTGTGAAAATAGTTTCCGATGTCTATGAGTTGACTTGAATTCCATACACATATCGGAAATGCTTTACCTTGTCATCCTATTTTTTTAAAAATCATCAAATATTATGATCAGCTTCGTAGATAAAATGACTGTAACTAGTTATAACACAAACAGTTCAAAGATTTAGCATTGAGATGTCGATCTGTCGTTGTCGATGATCCTCATCAGAATGACAAATTCCATAGTTACACCTGACCACTAGGTGGAGGTATGACACAATAAACAATAAACTCTTCTTGAAAAGTCATTGTCAAGTAACTTAATACTGTCATCTTAAATTCATATAGATAATTAAAATGTTTAAAGTTACTAAAAGTCTGATACACATTTAAGTGTACGTGATATCCTAGTTCACTAATCCATACATACTTTATTAGTATCAGTCTTTGATTGGACATTAATGGGGAATTCGTCAGTTGTACATATACTAAAGTATGATATTTCAGTAAGTATCCATAACCGAT
>NC_135552.1:2863016-2888016 GCF_964340395.1 Glandiceps talaboti
ATTAGTCCAACCTGTAATGTTAGTCCAACCAGTAATATTAGTCCAACCTGTTATGTTAGTCCAACCTGTAATGTTAGTCTAATATGTAATGTTAGTCCAACCTGTAATGTTTTTCCAGCCTGTAATGTTAGTCCAACCTGTAATGTAAGTCCAACCTGTAAATGTTAGTCCAACCTGTAAATGTTAGTCCAACCTGTAAATGTTAGTCCAACCTGTAATGTTAGTCCAATATGTAATGTTAGTCCAACCTGTAAATGTTAGTCCAACCTGTAATGTTAGTCCAACCTGTAATGTTAGTCCAACCTGTAAATGTTAGTCCAACCTGTAATGTTAGTCCAACCTGTAATGTTAGTCCAACCTGTAAATGTTAGTCCAACCTGTAAATGTTAGTCCAACCTGTAAATGTTAGTCCAACCTGTAAATGTTAGTCCAACCTGTAAATGTTAGTTCAATATGTAATGTTAGTCCAACCTGTAATGTTAGTTCAATATGTAATGTTAGTCCAACCTGTAAATGTTAGTCCAACCTGTAAATGTTAGTCCAACCTGTAAATGTTAGTTCAATATGTAATGTTAGTCCAACCTGTAATGTTAGTTCAATATGTAATGTTAGTCCAACCTGTAAATGTTAGTCCAACCTGTAAATGTTAGTTCAACCTGTAAATGTTAGTCCAACCTGTAATGTTAGTTCAACCTGTAATGTTAGTCCGACCTGTAATGTTAGTTCAACCTGTAATGTTAGTCCAACCTGTAATGTTAGTTCAACCTGTAAATGTTAGTCCAACCTGTAATGTTAGTTCAACCTGTAATGTTAGTCCAACCTGTAATGTTAGTCCAATATGTAATATTAGTTCAACCTGTAAATGTTAGTCCAACCTGTAATGTTAGTCCAATATGTAATGTTAGTCCAACCTGCAATGTTAGTCCAACCTGCAATGTTAGTCCAACCTGCAATGTTTGACCAACCTGTAATGTTAGTCCAATATGTAATGTTAGTTCAACCTGTAATGTTAGTCCAACCTGCAATGTTTGACCAACCTGTAATGTTAGTCCAACCTGTAATGTTAGTCCAACCTGTAATGTTAGTCCAACCTGCAATGTTTGACCAACCTGTAATGTTAGTCCAACCTGTAATGTTTGACCAACCTGTAAATGTTAGTCTAATATGTTATGTTAGTTCAACCTGTAATGTTAGTCTAACCTGTAAATGTTAGTCCAACCTGCAATGTTTGACCAACCTGTAATGTTAGTCCAACCTGTAATGTTTGACCAACCTGTAATGTTAGTCCAATATGTAATGTTTGACCAACCTGTAATGTTAGTCCAACCTGTAATGTTAGTCCAACCTGTAATGTTAGTCCAACCTGTAATGTTAGTCCAACCTGTAATGTTAGTCCAACCTGTAAACGTTAGTCCAACCTGTAATGTTTGACCAACCTGTAATGTTAGTCCAATATGTAATGTTTGACCAACCTGTAATGTTAGTCCAATATGTAATGTTTGACCAACCTGTAATGTTAGTCCAACCTGTAATGTTAGTCCAACCTGCAATGTTTGACCAACCTGTAATGTTAGTCCAATGTGTAATGTTAGACCAACCTGTAATGTTAGTCCAACCTGTAATGTTTGACCAACCTGTAATGTTAGTCCAATATGTAATGTTTGACCAACCTGTAATGTTAGTCCAACCTGTAATGTTAGTCCAACCTGCAATGTTTGACCAACCTGTAATGTTAGTCCAACCTGTAATGTTAGTTCAACCTGTAATGTTAGTCCAATATGTAATGTTAGTCCAACCTGTAAATGTTAGTCCAACCTGTAAATGTTAGTCCAACCTGTAATGTTAGTCCAACCTGTAAATGTTAGTCCAACCTGTAAATGTTAGTCCAACCTGTAATGTTTGACCAACCTGTAATGTTAGTTCAACCTGTAAATGTTAGTCCAACCTGTAAATGTTAGTCCAACCTGTAAATGTTAGTCCAACCTGTAATGTTAGTCCAATATGTAATGTTAGTCCAACCTGTAAATGTTAGTCCAACCTGTAAATGTTAGTCCAACCTGTAAATGTTAGTCCAACCTGTAAATGTTAGTTCAACCTGTAATGTTAGTCCAACCTGTAAATGTTAGTCCAACCTGTAATGTTAGTTCAACCTGTAAATGTTAGTTCAACCTGTAAATGTTAGTTCAACCTGTAATGTTAGTCCAACCTGTAAATGTTAGTCCAACCTGTAATGTTAGTCCAACCTGTAAATGTTAGTTCAACCTGTAAATGTTAGTTCAACCTGTAATGTTAGTCCAATATGTAATGTTAGTCCAACCTGTAATGTTAGTCCAACCTGTAAATGTTAGTCCAACCTGTTATGTTAGTCCAACCTGTAATGTTAGTCCAACCTGTAATGTTAGTCCAACCTGTAAATGTTAGTCCAACCTGTAAATGTTAGTCCAACCTGTAATGTTAGTCCAACCTGTTATGTTAGTCCAACCTGTAATGTTAGTCCAATATGTAATGTTAGTCCAACCTGTAAATGTTAGTCTAATATGTAATGTTAGTCCAACCTGTTATGTTAGTCCAACCTGTAATGTTAGTCCAACCTGTAAATGTTAGTCCAACCTGTAATGTTAGTCCAACCTGTAATGTTAGTCCAACCTGTAATGTTTGACCAACCTGTAATGTTAGTTCAACCTGTAATGTTAGACCACCCTGTAAACGTTAGTCCAACCTGTAAATGTTAGTCCAACCTGTAATGTTAGTCTAATATGTAATGTTAGTCCAACCTGCAATGTTAGTCCAACCTGTAATGTTTGACCAACCTGTAATGTTAGTCCAATATGTAATGTTAGTCCAACCTGTAATGTTAGTCCAACCTGTAATGTTAGTCCAACCTGTAATGTTTGACCAACCTGTAATGTTAGTCCAATATGTAATGTTAGTCCAACCTGTAATGTTAGTTCAATATGTAATGTTAGTCCAACCTGTAATGTTAGTTCAATATGTAATGTTAGTCCAACCTGTAATGTTAGTTCAATATGTAATGTTAGTTCAATATGTAATGTTAGTCCAACCTGTAATGTTAGTTCAATATGTAATGTTAGTCCAACCTGTAATGTTAGTTCAATATGTAATGTTTGACCACATTTGCTAGAATAAACTTTCAACAATGTCAGTTCACAAGACTTACACAAAATAGTTTTATGAATAATATAATATTTCTATAAGAATAAAACTCCACTCCAATAATAATGTTCGGCTCAAGTTTTAAGTTTCCTTTGTTTACTTTCATAAACATAACTCTCGTCACTTACTTGAATGATCAGCTGTTCTACCCTTTCAATTCGTTTCTTTTTATTTATTCCTTGTTCCATACGCAAATTTGCCTGAAAGATTTCACAAATAAGTTTGTTAAATATGAACAGTTGAATGAACACAACTGACTTTGTTTGGGTAAATGGACAATATATATATGTTTTATATGTTATGCACAGTGAACCTCCATATAAATACTCCAACATTGGATGAAATGTGGGACTCACTATCTTGATTTAGCAGTATATTCGCTTGTTCGAGATCACGCTATAGATAAATAACTTATACGACACTATGTACTTCCCTTATTAACTATCATCTTTGGTGTAGTTGTACATTATCATAACAGTCTGTCATATGCCACAATAGCAAGGATAAATAACTACTAGCAGTTTAGAACTGGCATTTTACCTTTAAAAATAGAAACAGGTAGATTTCAACAACTACCAGTGGAGGATAGAACCTGTAATTTTTGTTTAGGATCAGAAATTGAAGATGAGAAACACTTTCTTTTTGATTGCTGTCTCTATAATTCTTTAAGAGATACTTTATTTAGTAGAGTGTGTGCTCTATACCCAGAATTCAGTGCTTTTCAAATTATGGATAAGATTGAACTACTGATGATCAAAACACCTGACCTGTTGGCAAACTTTATCTTTGATGCTTACAATAAGAGAAAGGAGACAATGTATAATATGTAAGATATACTCCTCACACTTGAAAAAAAAAATTTCTTTCTTTATGTATTTATTTATTTATTTTGCAACAAATTGGATTTGTGTCTTATAAGCCCAAGGGGCTGGATGTGGCAAGTTTTAATAACAATTGTACCAGATCATATAAACAAATGTATACTTTAAGTCCACATAGGACACGTTAATAAATTAAATACAACAACAATAACTAGCGACTGTGACTACTGATTACAAAGAAAAATATATCGCATTGTGTGTAAAATATGGAAACAGTACAATAGCGTGAGTACCTGAAACATAAGATGTTCCCTCACTGTCATTGTTCCTAGAAACATGTCATGTTGTTGAACAAACGCTGATATTTTCTTGAATCCATCGGTGACAGGTTTACCATTGGCAAGGATCAGACCATCGATTTTTAGTTTTGGTGATGACCTTCCAGTCAGGACATTTAACAACGTTGTTTTTCCAGCACCACTAATTTTATGACGTTATGACATGTGGTGAAATAAAGGGGTTTATTGTGTCAGGTTAGAGCAATTATGATAAAGATCGATAGAGGAATGAGTACAATGATTCCCAGTATAATATACCCACACACGAACTGTTAGTACAAAACCACGCACATACATACATACATACATACATACATACATACATACATACATACATACATACATACATACATAGACGGACACAAAGGCGAACAGGCAGACACACAAACAAACAAACAAACAAACAAACAAACACACACACACACACACACAAACAAACAAACAAACAAACAAACAAACAAACAAACAAACAAACAAACAAACAAAAATGAATGAAAAATAAAACCATTAAACACAAATTTATACACATAGCTTAGTTAATGTGCAATGAATTATCAACGCCAATCTATTTTTATGAAACCAAACTTCGATATCTTGGAATACGTTGTATGTGTGATGCAAAGTTCGTAGCAACTTTTCATTTGTTTGAAAATGAACGTTAGATATTTCATATAGGAATGAGTCAATAACTATACCACATTGTGTGAATACTTACCTACTACCCATAATAGCGAGGAAATGTCCGGGCTCTGCAAGTCCAGTCACTAAAACAAAATTGAATTCAGATAATTGTAAGACGATTTCACACAATTGCAAAGACAACAACTTTTACGAAAGCTTTCGCCTATAACAGCTAGCCTTGTTTATTCGCTGCCACTAGATGGCGTAGTAGCAGATTGGGAATGATGAATGTGACGTTGTTGAATTCAACGCAACTTATCAACTTATTATAACCTAGATTAAAAGAATCGTGTTATCTTTAACTGTGAAATGAAATGAAATGAAGTATGTTTGAATTTTGTGATATAATCCAAATACGTCAAACCTTTATTTAATATGGTTTTCATTTCCTTCATCTCAATCATTCCATCCCTGGATTCCTGGTCTGTGTGCGTCACTTCCGTCGTTACTGTTACATTTGTCCATGTCAACATAATCTGTTCATTTTCAGGGATTTCAGTGCTATCTGTCGTGGCAGTTGTATCTTTCCCCTGTACACCAAATATAAAAGGTGACGTGAGATGTGTTTGCCACAAATAGTAAAGTTGAAAGGTATCAAATTAATTATATTTTAAGGTTTGTTTTAAAAAGTAGCCAAATCAATTGATTCGATTCAAATATGAGATGTATTTTAGAATTTCAATATGTGTGAAGTTAGAGAATTCGTCTCACCTTTGGTTCGTATATAGCTTAGGGTGGTATTTTATGCAACGTAGATATTTGCATATTTGCCGTGGCAATGGTAACGTTTGAGTGAGTATTAACAAAACCAATCCTCATAATAATCGGATCAGACAAGCGCCCTCAATTGCCAGACGAAAAGGCAATAACCTAGTCAATGCTTTATTACACATACGTCAACAAATATTTTAATTGGTTGAATTAATTAAAATTATGATATCCTGAAGTACTCAAAATGAGATTGACAGTGACATGTATTTTTAAAAATAGTTTCTGAATATTTTGATTACTTGAGATAAAGGAGAAAATGATGTGCCCCCTGTGGTAAATGTGCTTTGATAAAATGGGCCATCTATTATTGTTACATGTGCGTACCATAGTAAAGGAAACAAGGCTGCCTTTTTAAGCAGGAAGTAAGTTTAAACTTATTTGGGCAGTCATGTAATAAAGGGGAGTTGCATGATAACGTTGTCCTGTAATAGGTATGTACACTAAGTATAGAATTTACACAATTATATAATGTTGAAATAACGAGTGTCACATTTGATACAAACTAGACTATCCGAGTCCATTATGTAATGCTCTATTCTGGACCAGTATGATATTTGAATAACGAATGAGGTTGGATATTGTCATCATTTATACTAATAAATGTCTAATGTCTAAATACTTTATACATATTTCTTTACCTACACTACCAACATTGTCTTTTTCTATTTACTCGAAAATACTGATAATACTCAAATGCCAAGACCAGACTGAGACGTTACTTAATTATAACAGCATTTATTGTAAGCAAATTGCTTGAATACGAACATTTGTAAGCGGATTACATATGTTTGCATTTAAATCGTTTCACATTATTTTACATTGTTAAAATAGTCATAATTGAAGTGGGTATGTGGTATGTGAATGCACGTTGTCAAGTAAAAATAATCATTTCTTATTCCTGCATATAGGCAAGTAAAAACATGGATTTGTCATTCAAAGTTTCTGCATGGTTTATCAAAACGACAAACGTTGTCGAGTCGAGCAAAAAACATTCATTTGTCATTCCTGTACGGCGAGGATTTATCAAATCAAAACATTCATTTGCCTGTACGGCGAGGATTTATCAAATCAAAACATTCATTTGCCTGTACGGCGAGGATTTATCGAATCAAAACATTCATTTGCCTGTACCGTGGGGGTTTATCAAATCAAAACATTCATTTGTCATTCCTGTACCGTGAGGGTTTATCAAATCAAAAGATTCATTTGCCTGTATCTTGAGGGTTTATCAAATCAAAACATTAATTTGTTATTCCTGTACCGTGAGGGTTTATCAAATCAAAAGATTCATTTGCCTGTATCGTGGGGGTTTATCAAATCAAAACATTCATTTGTCATTCCTGTACCGTGAGGGTTTATCAAATCAAAAGATTCATTTGCCTGTATCTTGAGGGTTTATCAAATCAAAACATTCATTTGTCATTCCTGTACCTTGAGGGTTTATCAAATCAAAACATTCATTTGTCATTCCTGTACCGTGAGGGTTTATCAAATCAAAACATTCATTTGTCATTCCTGTACCTTGAGGGTTTATCAAATCAAAACATTCATTTGCCTGTATCGTGGGGGTTTATCGAATCAAAACATTCATTTGTTATTCCTGTACCGTGAGGGTTTATCAAATCAAAACATTCATTTGTTATTCCTGTACCGTGAGGGTTTATCGAATCAAAACATTCATTTGTTATTCCTGTACCGTGACGGTTTATCAAACAGACAAGTCAAAATATTCCATCCTGTCGTTATCCCATTTCAACGAAAGCCTATTATTATGGACTACTCAATGGTGAAGTATAAGATGCAATGCTTTACAGACATAACTGTCCTAGTAGCATTTCGTACATTTATGACCATGGTCATATTTGCAAAGAGCAGATCTAGCAGTAGTGAGAAGACAAACTGCTTACGAGACTATGTGGAGTAAAACTGGAACTTTGACATTACTTTGTCAAAGCCATGGTTTAGCATCACGGCCTCACTCAAAGTAGGTGCAGGGTGAGAGAGCAGTTCACACAGCTCCAAGATCCCCTAACTAAGTCCCCGAAGCTCCGACATTTTGATCGTTACAATAATAAGTCACGCATTGTAACAGAGCGTCCAAAGTAACAATAAGTCATGCATAACAATGATGAAAAAACTGTTCATTGTCTTGGTCTGTCCTCGTCTTGAATAGGCCAATACAGTTTGGTCTTACATCCAGATTTATTTAAGTGTATTAAGGAGAGCCATTCAGTTGCTTGCTAAAGTACGGAATACGGACTATGACGACCGGCTTGCACACCTTGATATTTATATAGTATGTCATATAGAAGAGCCAGGGGTGACGTGATTGAGCTATGTAAATAAACACATGGAAAATACAATGCATACATTTCAACTCGACTCATCCAGTGTTACTAGAGGTCATCGACTGAAACTCAAAAAAATTGGATATTCTAAATCTAGTCGTGCGCACTTCTTTTCCAACCGCGTCTTTATCACATGGGATAATTTGCCTGCCTCTGTCGTTACATCAGAAACTGTGAACTCTTTCAAGAACAGCTTAGATTCAAATTAGGAACATTGGAAGTACTTTCCAACTACTGACTTCTCAACTATTCACTCTACTCATCATAAGTTACTGAGATAAACTTGGTTGACCTTTGAACAGTTCATAGGTTTTTAGCCTCAAAATACCTAGCTGATTTGATTATATGATAATTAGGATATGATATGCCTAATTCTGAGTCTCCTGAAATATGAAACAAAGAACGCTAAAATTTGAATAACGTCTCTAGACATAGCAGATAGTACCTATCGTCCTGATGAACTATTGCAATAACAGATATCCATTTCTCTAACTAGGTGTTTGGTGACATGTATAAACAGTGTCATATGTGAACCCAAACACACTAATTACAAATTAATGACATTATTTTCAATCTACAAAATCTAAACCATCAAATGTGTTTAATTGTAGGTGTCACGGTGTCTTTCGTATCATCCAAAATACAACAGCGTTTAATATTTCAGGTTGTTGTGTACACCATGGAACGTTCACGCATCATTTGCATACAGGTACGCCTAATGTCTTTGGTACGGCACACTAATGCAAATACCAACACGCCAATACCGATGCAAACATAGATGGTGGAGAGAGACAACATCTATATGATGCAAGTAATTCCTGGTAAATAATACTACTTACCTGCTTCGGGACTTCCATTTCGTACCACATTTTGACAACTGGACTAGGAGAACGTGATGAATATGTACGATCTGACAAACCTCCTAACGAGCTGTTATTAATTTCACATTTAGTTATAAGCTTTGGAATAAATGCTACAGTTGTAGTTTAGAAAATAACCCACTGATTTAAGTATAGGGAAATTAAAAGAATAGTGTGACGTCACATGGATATTGGTACCATCATATTTTGGAACAACCCGCATATTACGTCAGGTTAAATGATAATGAAATGAAGGAACATGTGTTATCTGACGTCATCAGGAATCTGGGCCAGTCTACCAGTAGAAAAAACTTTCAGAAAAACCTTCCTTTAATTCGCACTTCACCGACGTTCCGATCTCACAGTAGACACTTTCTTCGAAGATCTAAGGAAGACTAATATACAAGAAACCAATGATAACACTGGTATGAGACAAGGTAAAAATGGAAAACGAAAGTGTTGGTAAATGACGCAGGAATAGCAGAAGATAAACAAAACTTGAAATGAGAATCTTATCTACGCGATCTCCTGCACCAAGCACTATGCACTTACAAACTAGATAGTCTCTCCATAAATACACAAAGTTCATTTGAGCAATGTAATTCGGTCAGTGTATGCATTGCTTACTAGAAAACCAAAGACTGAATAGTGGTGCAAATAAACCATAAACGCAGAATAACTTAGATACCGAGAGGAAAGAATTGACAGACATAATACATACTATGTAGTAAACTGTTATTTGCAATCATAGAAAATAGAAGTGACTCGTTTAGGAAGAGAAATTGAAACTAAATCAGCTGACGATTTGGCAACATTAAATGGCTCTACCGATTTGTAACATGTTAAATAATTTTATTTTGCAAATCAATACAAAAGCCATTTGCTTCCAAAAAGCAAGGTTTCGGTAGTTGTCTTTTTGGAGGACGTAGTGGCCCTGAAAAGCTTTTGAAATGGACCTTTCGATCTGTGTATGCTAGAGGCGCACGGTTTAGGCACGCTCGCAACGGACACGGCGGGCAACTTCGATATCCTTTGGCATGGTGGTGACACGCTTGGCGTGGATAGCGCACAAGTTGGTGTCTTCGAAAAGACCAACTAGGTAAGCTTCGCTGGCTTCTTGGAGGGCCATGACGGCAGAGCTCTGGAAGCGAAGATCGGTTTTGAAGTCCTGGGCGATTTCACGGACCAGACGCTGGAATGAGAGTTTACGGATAAGGAGTTCGGTGCTCTTCTGGTAACGACGGATTTCACGGAGAGCGACTATTCCATGGCATGTAACGATGTTGTTTTTTGACATGACCAGTTGCTGGAACACTCTTACGAAATCTTGGAGAATATCGGGAAATATGCTATCAGTGTAGAAACTCCATGATACTATATACACCTAATTTCGTGTTTAGTTTAAAAGTCTATTTGTCAGCTACATTAGTCTTGTATTGAAATGTTCTATTATCGTTACTATAGTTATTGAAACAATTAGAAATAGACAAATGCTGAAGGTGATTGGCCAACTACTTCAAAATAATGAGTTGCTCGTGATCCTTCGTTTGCAGGTGTCAAAGACGAAACACCGTCTGAAAACGAGTCACATGAATGTCTCCATGCAAAGATCGCAAGGACTCTTTATCCTCTATATAGCGCAGTAGAGTTATGAAGAAGGTAATAAGGGGTCATAATAATTCGAAATATCGAAAGAAAATTTCACTGAGTAGATATAGAGCCTGATTTAACAGAAAATGAGTAAAGAAATAATAGACATTTTTAAGACAAGAAGTCATTCTTTATTTTGTCACATGAAAAAAATATAGAAAACTAACAAACTACAAGAAGAATAAAAACATCAACCTGGCCATGTACTCCTACATACCCTTCACCTCATAATATCAACCTAGCCATGTACTCCTACATACCCTTCACCTCATAATGTCAACCTGGCCATTTACGCCAACATACCAGTCACCTGGTAATATCAACCTGGCCATGTACTCCTACATACCCTTCACCTCATAATATCAACCTGGCCATGTACTCCTACATACCCTTCACCTCATAATATCAACCTGGCCATGTACTCCAACATACCCTTCACCTCATAATGTCAACCTGGCCATGTACTCCTACATACCCTTCACCTCATAATATCAACCTGGCCATGTACTCCTACATACCCTTTACCTCATAATATCAACCTGGCCATTTACTCCAACATACCCTTTACCTCATAATATCAACCTGGCCATGTACTCCTACATACCCTTTACCTCATGATATCAACCTGGCCATGTACTCCTACATACCCTTCACCTCATAATATCAACCTGGCCATGTACTCCTACATACCCTTTACCTCATGATATCAACCTGGCTATGTACTCCTACATACCCTTTACCTCATGATATCAACCTGGCTATGTACTCCTACATACCCTTTACCTCATAATATCAACCTGGCTATTTACTCCAACATACCCTTTACCTCATAATATCAACCTGGCCATGTACTCCTACATACCCTTCACCTCATAATATAAACCTGGCCATATACTCCAACATACCCTTCACCTCATAATGTCAACCTGGCCATTTACTCCAACATACCAGTCACCTGGTAATATCAACCTGGCCATGTACTCCTACATACCCTTCACCTCATAATATCAACCTGGCCATGTACTCCTACATACCCTTCACCTCATAATGTCAACCTGGCCATTTACTCCAACATACCAGTCACCTAGTAATATCAACCTGGCCATGTACTCCTACATACCCTTCACCTCATAATATTTCTTTCTTTCTTTCTCTCTTATTACTTCTTTGAAGTTATTAGTTGCCATTTTAACATATTTTGTATGTATTTGACTTCTATGTAAATGCTGCTCCTTGATTTGGGTAATTCACTATTTTGTGACATGAATGTTAAAAACCTGATATCACCAATATACTTTAACTTCTAATGACTTTCAAGTCGTAGAAATAACCAGGACTGTAGTCTGTGTAATCCTCTTCAGTGTATTTCTTGGCTACTTCAATCACTTTTTCTTCCAGGAGACTCTTAAATGTCTCACCTTCGAGTAAGTATAGGAACATAGCTGTTATCATAATACAAATATGTCCTCCTAGAAATAAAATAAAATTGTGTACAGGATTAGGATTGAAAATAGACATACATGAGTACAAGAAATAAATAATCAACAAGTCATTGAGAATGACATAGTCCCCCACTATGATTGGGTTTTAAGGAACATGAAAACTGCACCAATAAAATGGCTGCCATGCAGCCATATCAGGTCATATCATGATGAAAATGGATATGCACATGTATGTCATAGAACACTGTGCTAATATCAACTTTGAGATCTGTTCAAGCATGTCTGAGTTATGGCTTTCGACATGGAAAATTCGCAAACAAAATGGCTGCCAGGCAGCCATATTGGATCGTATCACAACAACAATGAATACGCACATGTATGTCATAGAATACTGTCCTAACACCAACTTTGAATGAGATGTGTTCAAGCATGTCTGAGTTATGGCTTTGGACAGGGAAAATTCGCAAACAAAATGGCTGCTAGGCGGCCATATTGGATCGTATCATGAAACAAATTAAAGTGCATATGTATGCCATAGTATGTTGCTCCTGTACCAAGTTTGAAAAAAAATCGGCCCGCCATCTCCAAGAAACGGCTCCGGACGGACAGACAGATGGATGGAACCCAATCCATAAGACCCCATCCGGACTTCGTCCAGCGGGGACTAATAACGTGAACAACAGAAGTATGATGAGAATATGTATAGATTATTGTGACAAGTAGAATATTAAAAGGAATGTGAGAAATGAAAAGTCGTGAAAAATTATATTGACAGGAAATGAGCGATACTACCCACACATACATCTGAATGAGTAATGAACATTACGTCGAAGGGAAATGGGTTTTAAATTATAAATATACCTGGTTTTACAATCCGTGTCCATTCCTTCAGACATTCGTCATTTAAATGACTTTCACCACAGAAACACCCAGCTGATACAATGACGTCATATGTATCTAAAGAAAGTCAAAGTGTGATGCATGTCATGTCAGTAAAAAAGAACATAACAACTGTTTTCCTGTACAGATTTTAACGGATAAATAACACGACTTTGACCATTATAACCTAAATGCTTTGACAGAATTCGAGTTTACCCACCCAGTCTATGAATATTAATTACTGGAGTAATTCTATTCATTGTTATCCCTACAAATGATAACAAATCCGTTTCAATTGAGGTATTGATAAATGAAAAATACCGCCAATGGCATTGTAGCACAACTGTACAGTTTTTAAAATGTTTACCCACATGCTGATCCATGCTAGGTATAGGTGTTCATTTGCTGAATGATATCCAGTTGCCAATCCAACCCTGTTCTTATCTTTGCAATATCTGGCTTTTGCTATGGACGTGATCATGTTGCTAGACATATTTGCATACATTTTTTGAATGTTTGTTCACTTGTCTATGAATCCTGATGTTATCTTTGTGAAATACACCACGGGTTGGCTGTTGCTATGGGCCTGGTCATGGTTGCTAGGGCCAATTGTGTCAAAATGAAAAAACAGCTTAGTGATTAGTATAGTTTGGCAATTCATTTCTGTATGTTTTTGAAGAAAATCTGCAGAATGACAATTCTTCTCACCAAGTTTCAGTCTCATTGACCAAGTACTTTTTGAGAAAAAAAAAGTTTTTGACCAAAATTCAAATTGTTACACCTACTTTGCATATCACTGATGAGATCATTATATGCTTAATATTTCTTCATCTATACGCCCCAGATGCATCCCCATTAATATCAGCCAAATCTGCTCTGTAGCTTTGGAATTTAAGATTTTTGACCAAAAAGAAACATTTTTATCCCTAATTTGTATATTGCAGATGGAATCATCACGTCATGAACAAATCTTAATTTATAAACCCTTAAGAACATTCCCACCAAATTTCAGACCAATCCAGTAGTTTTGGAGTTTCTTTTGACCCAAAATGATATTTTTTGACACACACACACACACAGACAGACAGACAGATGGACACACACCGCACCATGCCTATAGCGTTACTGAACCTTATAACAATATCAGTTCAGTTGTGCCAAAAAATGAAAAAAAACAGCTTGATGATTAGTATAGTTTGGCAATTCATTTCTGTATGTGGAAAATTTAGAAAGGAGTATTACGGCAACATTCTCGTGAAATGCTCTCACAACAAAGTCAAGAAAAATTAAAAACAATGAGAATAGCTACTAGCAAAACTACTTACTATTATCAATGCCTTCCAATGGTTCGGGCCCTAATTCTGCACATAATAGTTTCTTGTAAACACCCTTTTCACGTGCTTTTTCCAGACTGAGTTGCGACATATCCACCCCATCGATATTTCCAAAACCAAGAAGTGATAACTAGTGAAACGAAATGACCACAAAAAATCACAAAGCAAAGTTAAGTAACAATACAATCTAAGTACTGGTTTTCATACTGCCTTCAAGATATGGATCATTCGGCATATTATTTTTACCATTGGATGACAATTTAAGTGAGTAACTTTGTTTTTATGACATGACCCCCAAAATGGTTACTGACTCCCATAGGTACAGACAGTACACTTACTTCAAGGCCGACAAGTCCTGTACCGCAACCAGCGTCAAGTATTCGGGCGTCTTTTGCAACATCGAGATTATTCAACCCTTTTGCAATTAGACTTGGTCCTTTGTAGACTGTACTTTTAAGATCCTATTAAAAAGGAAGAGAGAACTTATTTATTAATAAAAAATGTGGGTATAATGTATATTTTATGATTTGTGCACAAATATTCAATAAAAAGGCCCATTACGTTGTAGCACAAATGTTGACAGTACACTTTAATTTTCTGTAATGATTATGTTGTCTTGTTTCTAGACATATCTGCATACATTCTTTGAAGATTTATTCCCATGCCTTCCCATCCATGGTGTTATATCTGCAACATACACAATCATTTAATGTTATTATGGGCACGGTCTTGTTGCTAGGCATATCTACATACAATTTTGCAATACTCACTCATTTACCTTCCTGTCACCAGTGTTATTTTGGCATTATATGTTTATCTGTTGCTATTGGCGTGGTCATGGTTGCTAGGGCCAATTACATAAGTATGACACACTCATAATTTGCAGACTAACAGTAACACTTTCAGAATCATAACCAAATTTCATCCCCAGTAGTTTGAGAGGTAAAGCTCAATACCAAAATCACTTGCATCATCTACAAGACAGACAGACAGGTATTTTACCTTCAACCAACCTGTAGTTCTGTGTTAAAGTTAGGTAGACAATGTCTCCAAGTTACTCCAAGCTCCAAGTAACCTCAAGGAGAGATTAATTCTCACACACTTGTTACATTATGTTAAGTACCCCATAACATCTATGGCCTAAATATTCCTCCAGACATTTCATAAAAAATCAGGGTTTTTTTAGCCCTTATTTGCATATCGCCAATGGGATTATCATGTTATCAATATCACTTGATCTGTACATCCCCAGATGCAAGGTCAGCAAGGCAACAATTTAATTTGCCCTATATGTTTTCAGATAATTTGAACTAAAGGTACTTCTCAGTACAGTTTACCAGATTGAACTAGCCTCCTTATACAATAGATAAGGATACAAGAAACTATGGGCAGAGGCCAAAAAAAGGGAGAAGAGTACCAGGGAAAATGGACCTACAAGGACAGAGGACCACCCTGGGCACGAAAGATAATCAGATTCCCAACAGACGAAGAAGAAACACCAATAGGAATCCTAGGTTCACACCTAGGAGATAGGGAAATTGCATGAAAGAACAAGATGAATTGAATAGTGAAAACAATGTACATAATGTAAATATTTCTGTTAATTTATTTAACTCTTTAAGTTGTCTTTATACAAATTCGGACAGTCTTATGAATAAATGGGGTGAATTTAAACTATCAGTTGAAGAACACAAGCCAATGATTATAGGGAGTCACTGAAATCAAGCCAAAACACTGAAGATATTTAATAAGTGCTTCAGAGCTAAACCTCAGAGACTACGACATGTTTACCTGGAGTAAGTTTAATTTAAGTTTAAGTTTATTTATTTTCTAAAGTGCCTTTTCTTTCAAAAGTGCTGCACATAAAATACAAAAACATAAATAAGGTGAATGCTACAAAGACAATTATACCATTAACACACTTAAAATGTCAAATGTTAAAAGGATAGTGAATGGTCATTAAAATTATAGACTGAGACTTGTTATAACAGCCTTAAAAATGTCAAATCTTAAAACGAACGTAAATGACCACTAAAATAATATATTTGTACTCTGAGTCAAATAACCAAATCACAATTCATGATACATTTTAAAGAGGTGTGCTTTAAGTTTTACGTTTAAAAAGTTCAAGTTCTGAAAGGTTTTTGAGTTCATCAGGAATGGAATTCCATAGTCTAGGTCCTTCAATGGTCAGGGCACGCTCATTAATCTTGGTATAAGAACGGGGAATTACAAGATTTCTAACAGAGTTTTTGCGTAAATTGTAACGAGGCTTATCAGGGCGGACAAACCTGTCACGAATATAAACAGGTGCTGCGTTATTTAGAGCTTTAAAAACAGTGAGGATAACTTTAAAATCAACTCTTGCAGTGAGACTGCTCTTGCATAACTTCAACCGCATGCCAAGGCATGCCTTCCTTACACGAGTTGTCTTCATTCTGGTTCACTGTCACTCCAAATTGCACGACAATATAGAATTAATCACAAGATACAGTTTATCTGAAAACATCAAACTTTTATAGTGGGTCTGAAGTGTGATTTTAGTGAGTACCAAGAACTCCCGTGTTTTTGCTGTGGAAAATCGCCCGGACGTCAAACGAGGTCATCTTCAGCTTCCGGTTCAAATCAGTCATTTTCTACCGAAAATTCTTGAACGGTCGGGACCGTTACACAAGGATCCTACTAAATTTACTTGCCATGCTTATTTAAAACACATAAAAATCCACCTTTTTGTGAAATTTGTAAACTTTCCGGTCCGTATTGAGGAAACTGAGCATGGAGGGTTATACTTCCATGCTATGAGCGAAAAACTGGGTCAAAATTTCAGGGCCTCAAGTATGCGTCCCGAATTCGTGGGAAAATTGGTATTCCTAAATGTAATGCCAAAATTTATTTTGCTGGCACAAAAGAAGAGATATCAGTTGAGGTTTAGGTGTGTTCAGTATCTAAAATGGGGAACTCTAGTGAAAATTATGGCGAGTTGAAAATACCGAAAAATAAGGCCCGTGAGCAGCCATTCAAAGTGTCGCTATCTGGAGCATATTATGAGGATAGATAGTATGCAAATGTGGTTTGTTGTGGACTGGCTGATTATGTAGAAGGGGTGCAAAATTTGGATTGGAAGTTTACAACCCTGTTTCGAACAAACACTTGTCATTTGGGCGCACAATGCGTAGAATTATGACTATAGCGCATATTACATTGCTTGTTTGACATCAATAGTGTCTTTTGAAAAGTGGCAGTTTACTTAAAGTCTCGTGGACTGATTTCCAATATGGCGTCGGCCATAATACTCATTAACATATTCATTTTTTCTTTAAATTACCAAAAAAATCATAAAACATAGAAAAGAAGATGTGCTGACTTGAAATTAACAAATCTGAGTAAGCTACCCCCTGTGCATCAACACACCAGATATCAAAGCAATCTGACAAGAAGTATTTGAGGAGATGATGAAAATGTCATTTTTAGAAAAAAAATCATAAAAAATTGAAAATGGCACAGATCAACTTGGCATGAACAAATCTGAATAGCCTCCCCCCAGGGAACATGCACACCAAATATCTAAGAATTCTGACTGTCACTTTCGGAGAAGATGATGAAAATATAAAAGTTTGACGGACACCTATGATTCACCTATACTCTCTATACTCTATACAACCTATACCTAAAGCTACGCTTTCAGCTTTCGCTGACAGCGGAGCTAATAAAGCTAACTACGACTCTATGAAGAAGGAACTAGAAGCTATAGATTGGGACGATATTGGGACAAGATGTTAACAATGGGAGACCTTCTTTAACATAACCAGAGCCTTGGAAGAAAAACATGTTCCACATAAAAAAGTTGATAGCAATGTTAGTAAAAGAGGAAACATACCAATGGACATGAACACTATAAAGAAGAAAAAGAAGAAACACACATTGCGGAAAAGATTTATGGAATCAAGACAAGAGGAAGTGTACCAAGAATATTGCAGGTTTAGAAATCAAGTCAAAACAAGAAAAATACAGAGAGACTTTGAACGAAATCTTGCCAGAGAAGCAAAGACAAATCCTAAAGCTGTGTGGAAATATATTAAATCTAAAAGTAAGACAAAAGATGGAATTTCAGACTTGAACACAGATCCAAAGAATACAAAATCTCCCTTAACCAAATCTGACTCTGAGAAAGCACAGGTTTTAGGTACCTTTTTTCGCAAGTGTGTTTACCCAGGAACTACCAGGTGATATCCCATACTTACCAACGAAACCTTTGCTCCATGATATGATAGACCTAAATATTACAGCAGATCTGGTATTTAAAACTCTTTCCAAACTTAAACCAGAGATGTCCCCAGGTCCAGATGGTATACATCCAAGATTCCTAAAAGAATTGGCAGAGTATTTGTGTGCCATTATCTAAAGTTTTCAATATTTCATTACTTAACATGGAACTACATGTACCAACTGTTTGGAAGCAAGGCAGAATCTCGGCAATCTACAAGAAGGGTAACAGGAAGTTGGCAAGAAACTACAGACCAATCAGTTTAACAAGTATAATATGTAAATGTATGGAACAAATTATCACTGATCATATCATGGAACACATGAAATCCAATAACCTCAGCAGTAGGCAGTATGGTTTTATCAAAGGTAGATCCACAAAGATTCAGCAACTGAACGTGATTGATCATTGGACACAAGCAATAGATGATGGATGTGTTGTCAATACAGTATACATGGATGTCATGAAGGCTTTTGACATTGTGCCACATAGGTGACTAATTGGTAAACTATTAACATATTATGTAAACAATCCAATGCTTAGCTGAATAAAAGCCTTTTTATCTGGGCGAAATCAACAAGTTGTGGTTAATGGAGAAAAATCAGACTGGCTTCCAGTAACAAGTGGTATCCCACAAGGTAGTGTGCTAGGCCCGGTACTGTTTGTGATATTCATCAATGATTTGCCGTCAACGTTTTGGTGTCACCGGGACAGCTCTAGCCTGGTTTAAATCCTATCTTCTCAATCGCCATCAACGTGTCAAAGTGACCTCTACAGCGTCTTCTACTTCGCATATAAAGTATGGTGTCCCACAAGGGTCAGTTCTAGGCCCGATCCTATTCACATTGTATACAGCTCCTTTAGAGGATGTCATCATCGGACATGGCCTTGACTACATGATGTATGCAGACGACTCAGAGATTTACACAATCTGCAATAAGCCAGCTGACATTCTACCTGATGTTGAAACGTGCATCGACGACATTCGCAGCTGGATGAGATCAAATATGTTAGTCCTCAATGATGACAAAACTGAGGTGATCCAGTTCTCGTCACGGTTAAAAACCAACGTAGTAGAACTGACCAGCCTGAAAATTGGCGGGCTAGACATCGCACCCTCTACCTCAGTCCGTAATCTCGGTGTTACTCTCCGTAGGGACGGCTCCATGTCTGATCAGATTAGTCACATTTGCAAGAATGGTTACTTTTCGTTATACAAGATTGGAAAAATTCGCAAACTGTTAGACAAAGCCTGTACAGAGAAATTAATTCATGCATTTGTGACATCCCGACTCGATTACTGCAATGGTCTATTGTATGGAATTCCAAAATACCAGATAGATCGTCTGCAGTCACTCCAGAATGCTGCAGCCCGTCTTGTCAGTTGTACACGAAAATTCGACCACATTACTCCTGTACTCTATGACTTGCATTGGCTCCCAGTTGAGGCTAGGATTAATTTCAAAATCCTACTGATCACTTTCAAGATAATCAATCACGTAGCACCATTATACCTGTCAGATTTAATTAGCATTTATGTTCCAACACGAAATCTTCGTTCCGCTGAAAAGCTACTCTTAGTCCAACCACGTGGCAATTTCAATAGATCTTATGGCCAGAGGGCTTTTTCAGTGTGCTCACCCTCTCTGTGGAATTCACTTCCATTTGAAATGAGAAATATAATGACTGTTGACATTTTTAAACGTAGTTTAAAGACATATCTTTTTAGACAACATTTTAAGTGATTGATTTTAACTTGTCAGTTTTTATACATTGTGAATTATTTTCATTGGCCAGTTTTACACCTAGCCCCTTTTTGTGTGTTGTTATTTTCTTTAGTTTATTGCAATTTTTTAAACTACAGTCTGTACAACGCGCTGAGACGCATGTGTAGCGCGTTTACTTACAAGAAATAAATAATAATAATAATTTGCCTGATACTGTCGATTCTGAGGTTTTTCTCTTTGCTGACGACACTAAGTTCTTTAGAAGTATTAACAATGAGAATGATAACAAAGTATTACAGCAAGACTTAGATAACCTCATGGACTGGTCAAATACATGGCTCCTCCACTTCCATCCCGACAAATGTAAATCTATGACCCTAGATAGTAACAAGAAAGATGGCTTTGCATATACTATAGAAGTGAACGGTCAAAGAAGAGAACTCTCACAAACTAATGAGGAAAAAGACACAGTGGTAACCATCGACTCACAACTTGAATTTGACAAACATATCAATGAGAAGGTGAACAAAGCTAGTAGCATATTTGCACTTATACAACGTGCGTACATGTTTCTGGATACAGAGATGTTTTTACAATTGTACAAGTCACTAGTTAGAAGTCATTTATACTATGCCTGCCCGGTTTGGAGTCCTCATAAACAGAAACATATAGAAAGTATATAGAGAATGTGCAGTGCAGTGCAAGTTCTGCAACAAAGAAATTACCAGGTCTTAAAGAATTGAGTTATCCAGAGAGATTGAAGCAACTAAAATTACCAACGCTGGCATATAGGAGAACACAGGCAGATATGATAGAAGTATACAAAATTCTTACTGACAAATATGACCCAGAAATCTCATCATTTTTAAAATTGAGTCAGACTGTATGTCAAGAACTGAGGAAGCACTCTTGATCTTTTTCACAACGTGTCATCACCACTTGGATTAACCTACCAGAAATAGTCATCAATGCACCAACAGTTAACTCCTTCAAAAACCGCCTTCATAAAGACTGGAAAAATCAAGAACTAGAGTACAATCACAAAACAATAATTACAACTGGACTACAGAGAACAGTACTACAGAACAATAATGACAATGATGAGCTGACCATAGATTCTGCGGTCAGAAAAAGACGTAAGGTTACGTAAGGTAAGGTAGATGTGTTGTTGTGTACATACGGGCATTTCATTTCATACATGCATAGTACTAGCCAATGGAATTTCACCAACTAAATGTATTCCGAACAGAAATGAGGTCACAATAACATCATCATAATATGTTGGAGGTCATTTCCGGGGTCATTTCTCCCTCCAGTCCGGTGCTGTAATGACGAGTGTGAAGCTACCATCATATTCATATTCATATTCACTTTCAAAGTTGACCTCTACGATCAATGTGAATATGATGATAGCTTCACACGTTCATCATCAGATTCGAAGTCTTCCGAATGGGTACAAACAAGCGTTCGGCAAATCACAAATCCTTCATTGGCAGGTTGAAATCATGTGATTGTAGTTACTTTTCACTTGATTAGCCTGGATTTGCATGCTTTCTTCTTCTTATTTTTGCCAGAGTATCCAATCTGCACCATGAATTATTGTTGTCATATAAAAAACTAATTTGGATGTTTAGTGTGCCTTTCCCATATCTTTGAAAATGAAATATCAATATTTGGGTGTACAAAAAACCTGTATGAGTAATGTAATAAAATACGACCTGGCTGGGTGTGTTTTTATTTCCCGCAGTGCTGCTATCTTTGAAACCCTACTTAACACTTACACTGGTGAAATTTACACAAAATAGTGTTGTCAAGACCACAATTATCACAATGTGTGTAGTTCCCTTGATCGGGATCGGTCAAGGCAATCGATTGTGAAAAATAATGGTCCATGACAACAATAATTCATGGTGCAAATTGGATACTCTGGCAGAAATAACAAGAGAGCATGCAAATCCAGGCAAATCAAGTGAAAAGTAATTACAATCACATGATTTCAACCTGCCAATGAAGGATATGTGATTTGCCGAACGCTTGTTTGTACCCATTCGGAAGTGCTTCGAATCTGATGATGAATGTGTAAGCTATCATCATATTCACATTGATCGTAGAGGTCAACTTTTGAAAGTGAAGATGAATATGAATATGATGGTAGCTTCACACTCGTGCTGTAATGCCCCGTTACTGCTACTGCATGCAAGCTTCATATATTGTAACGACCGCCAACGTATCGAGCAGGACCAACCAATAACGTTGATCTTTCCCTTTTGACCAACGGTGATTTTCCTATAATAGTGTGCACATAAATTACAACTGACATGCACTGTGAAAGCGTCCATTACCACGTACAGTTAATTGTCTGTGCCATTACTTACAACTACACGTTTTCAGAGTCATCTTTCGAGGCAAATGTTATATCTCACTAATAATAAGATGGTTATATAAATAATGAAAATCGTTACCCTTTCGTAGTTATCAGCCCATTCGTCATACAGGTTAACAGTTTCAGGTCGACTTAAACCAGCAGCATATGCTCTATTGATTAATGAATGGTCAGCGTCTTCCTTGATGGTCGACATTGTACTCGACTCGGTACATAAACTTTAAGTTATGTAACTAGTTATTGCCTGTTCAGATTACCCAGATTGCAGCGGGGCTTCTATTTCCGCACGGCCCCCAAAGAGTCCCTCGACTGGTATCATATATCATGGCAACAAATTCTTCTCTCATAATAAGTGACGAAAAGTGGGTGCCTCTCGGAAATCCAGCAAGATTGTGACACACGATGGGATATAGGTATACTTCCACGTGATGCAGTTGTTTGCTTTTGCAAATAATTTATAATGAAGTCAGATTAGGCCTAAAATAAATAATTGTTTGGTTTCCGGTTACCCGACCCCACCTAGCTTTTCACTGCCGACCCTAAACTTTTTTTTTAAATATTCGAGAAAAAAAAATAAAATCGCAAAAAAACTGTGACGTCTCGCGGGAAATGGCGGATGCGAAAACTGCCGTCAAATAAAAAAAGACACTCTAAAACTGTTCTTCCAATCTGTAATGGCTTTACAGCTCTGTGTCTAGGGTGCCCTTTGAGGTCACTCAAATACGGAAAGTTTCTCATTGATGCATATTTTACTTTCATTAAGTGCACACACAACATGTTGCTGTTGTTGTTGTTGTTGTTGTTGTTGCTGCTGCTGCTGTTGCTGCTGCTGTTGTTGTTGTTGTTGTTGTTGTTGTTGTTGTTGTTGTTGTTGTTGTTGTTGTTGTTGAAAAGCCTTTAAATGGGCACCCCTAGACAAGCCACGTGAATGTTGGGTTGCCAAAAATGCAAAGGGCACGGAGGAGGCCCCACTGTCTAAGGACACACAAGTAAAAGAATTCCGTAATGCAGAGCTGAGCTCTAACACTATATATAATTACATCTCGAGTTTTGGGGTAATTATCTTCTCCTGTTGTACATATTTACACCCTACTTCAATCAGCCCATTCCTCCTGGCACTGCACTCTCAAAGACGCCTTGTCCATTCTTCTCTTATCTAAATTAAAACACCCCTAATCTTATAATTGGCGAGAGATCACTTACATTATAAGTTTGCTTTAGGGAGCCGTCATTATTTACGGTCGGGGGGGGGGGGGGTTCGGAGGAATGGGGGGGGGTCACTTGAAAATTGGAGTTGGTCAGGGGGGGGGGCTACCGAAAAATGAGGGAAAGGTAGGGGGCTACACGAAAATCTGTTTTGAAAAACTTGTGTACAGAGTATCAGGATTATTTAACCTGTTACATAAAATGTAACTTTATTAACATTTTAGAACAAATAGAAAATATTTTCAAAACATTAAAGCTTTTGGTTTTCCTAAATATTTGTTTATGTACTACATGTACAATGTGGAGTTGTGTGTGAAGTAGAAACTAAATTATATAACAATATCTTAAAATAAATATGTGAGTAATATACAACTACTAGTATAAACTCTGAAAGCAATCTTTGAATCAATTGGTTGTCAGGTTGTCACCCAGTTTGTAAATATGTACTGAAGTCATTATAATTTGACAGGTGTCACTGTAACACTAGCTTGTCATTACTAGTTTGTTTCAGCTTAGAAGTGTCTCTTGTATTAAATAAGGTAAAAATTCTGATTGTAAATATGCCAATGGAAAGTCTCGACTAGTAAAACACATCGCAAAAAAACTGTCTTCAGTCTCGTAAATTTCACCTGATTATTTCACTCTTTGGATAATTGACTACTAAAAGCAAAGCTATGCATTGATGCAATACCTGAGAGCAGACAGATGACCATTCCAACAAACTTTGGGTAATTTGGCTTACTTTAATATCACACATTATTGTGATGGTTACCCTTACTCTCACAAGACTTGCCTTGTTTCTGGTGAGTCTAAATTATTTAAATTACAAAGAAGTGAGACAAGGGTTGTAACTGGATTTGTTGTTGCTTATCTGTCTTATCTGTGGCAAAACTTTATCAGCACACTATTGTTTTTCTTTTAATTAAAAAAAAACAAATAAAATATAAACTTTGTCATATATTTGTGTAAAATACTGATATAATTATGTGTAAATGTAAGAAATTCCTTCTGCAAAAACAGTTTTTCCAATAAAATTTGAATTAAGTGGTGTCAGAAATTTTGTACATATTACATTTACTGTATACTGTAAAACAACTGGTACTAGTACAGATCATAAAACTT
>NC_135552.1:2893016-3038016 GCF_964340395.1 Glandiceps talaboti
TTTGATACCTACATGGCCAATGGCAGGCAATTAGCTATACAAGTATGTGTTACACGTAGTGCTACCTAATGCACTCTTTTTACCTTTTCCTTTCCACTTTACTTCACAGAAGCTAATTTATCAAAACTCTCCACGTTATCATCTGTTGTGTACGTAAATATTTGACATTACAATGAACTTTTTTAATTGACAGGACCTTGCAAATAATTATAATGGGGCAAAACATACAGCAAAAGCTCTGTCCAAAGTAATGGGCGACAAACACGCAAGGATACTGGACTGTGGTTGTGGAACAGGGTTTGTTGGCAATGAGGTATGGCATATCAAACTGTCATCTAAACACTATATCGAAATATTATGCGGTTTGACAAGACTCGCGTGTTTGGTGGTTGTTAGGGACGAATGTGGGATGAAAAACTCCAAATTCTTATAGTTAAGCCTCACTCCATCCCATCCCCCACGTGACCTCCATTGGTGAAACTTCTTCCACTCCGCAATATAACATTTTTTAGAAACGTTGATGACATGCAGTTATCTCTATATCCCTGCATGCCGAGTATAACGTTGATGACATACAGTTATCTCTATATCCCTGCATGCCGAGTATAACGTTGATGACATGCAGTTATCTCTAGATCCCTGCATGTCGAGTATAACGTTGATGACATGCAGTTATCTCTATATCCCTGCATGCCGAGTATAACGTTGATGACATGCAGTTATCTCTATATCCCTACATGCCGAGTATAACGTTGATGACATGCAATTATCTCTATATCCCTGCATGCCGAGTATAACGTTGATGACATGCAGTTATCTCTATATCCCTACATGCCGAGTATAACGTTGATGACATGCAATTATCTCTATATCCCTGCATGCCGAGTATAACGTTGATGACATACAGTTATCTCTATATCCCTACATGCCGAGTATAACGTTGATGACATACAGTTATCTCTAGATCCCTGCATGCCGAGTATAACGTTGAGAAAGAGTCTATTTATAAGGTTAAGGTATAAGGTTAACCTATCAACTACACTCACATTACAGAGCTTATCAAGGGGGCAAAATACATCATAGTTTGTTGACCAATGAAATCGTATGTATCATACTAATCATATAATAACAATTTTCCTTTTATATTTTTGACGTTTCATTGTCTTAGGCCTGTCAATATAGTAACAGTTATCTAATAACACAGTAAATAATTCTATACAACTGCATATGCAATTATATCATTTCATTGTATTTATACAGCTGCAGGCATTGGGATATGATAACTTAGATGGTGTCGACATGTCTACAGAAAGTCTAGCCATTGCGCGTGATAAAGGGATCTACTTGACTATCATGTGTGCAGAATTAGGACCAGAACCACTTGAAGGTGTTCAAAACGGTAGAGTATGATAAATATGTAAACAAGAAACAGGAAATGTATATATGTATGTATGTATGTATGTGTGTGTGTATGTATGTATGTATGTATGTATGTATGTATGTATGTAATAGAGTAGTAAAAAATAATGCTGCTAGGACTGTAGTACAAAGAAATGCATATGGAACTTATAAATCAGTCCGTATAGATGTACATTCAGATATGTTCAGGTGTTTACCTAGCATTTCTGTATCTCGCCGATATTTCCTTTGAAAAAAAATATTTATTCGAAACGTCGGATTTTACATCTATTTAAACGGACTGATTTATAAGTTCCATATGCATTTCTATGTATGTATGTATGTATGTATGTATGTATGTATGTATGTATGTAATGTATACAAGCATGCATGTATGCATGTTCGTTTACATGCATGCATAATCCGTCGTTATTTACGGCCATCTCTAAAATCCTTTCTGGTTTTTTCGAAATAAGAAAGTGAAAAAAGGTATAATAAACGTTTTTGATTTAAATTAGGGGCCATTGTAAGATATCAAAGGCATTAGCATTAATATTCCATTTTATGGTCACATTTACATATACTATAAAAATAAAAATACCCTGCCATACATAGTTTGCAGGTGCGTGCATTAGACTTTCTGATAACGTCAGAGAAAGTGTGATCAAGCAAAACCAACACGACTGGGTATTTTCCTTCAAAACATATGATTTGATAATCTCAGTGAACACTAAAATGATAGAAACGATATGTTGTTAAAATCGTTCAGTATGTCACCATTTAAAGGAAAAAGGACACAACAGTTTTTGTTAATGTCCCTTTCTGGAAAATTGTGAAAAGGTTTGAACGAAGGTCTCGAATAGCTAGATTATGCATGCATGCATCTCTTAATGTATGTATGTATGTATGTATGTATGTATGTATGTATGTATGTATGTACATGTATGTATGTATGTATGTATGTATGTATGTATGTATGTATGTATGTATGTGTGTGTGTGCGTGTGCGTGTGCGTGCATGTGTGTGTGTGTGTATGTATGTATGTATGTATGTATGTATGTATCTTTGTATCAGGTTCGAGGTATAACTGCATATCTATGTATCTATGTTATTGTATCTGTACGTTTGTGGTGCCAATTTACCGTCTAGAGTGAAACCATATGTTCTTATACTTTTTAATACACCATCACATTTTTCAGTATTGAAAACAAGTTTTATTGTCACATACACTAATCATCTTAGGAAGCTATAATTTTCATTCGTTCTTTCAAAACAGATGATTATGATGCAATCGTTGGTTGTGGTATATTTGTAGGAACTGGACATCTAAAAGACAGTTGTCTGCTTGAGTGGACACGAATAGTGAAACCAGGTATGCTCAAAGTTTTCTAGTCCCCAAAAGAGTCACTATTACCATGGGTTCCACCCACCTGTTCGTCCTTAATATGTCATTTTTGCATGCATTGTCCAATTTCATTTCAGAAGTTCCCTAGCAAAGCCCTACGTCACCCCCGCCGTAGTTCAGATTGATGCCAACTCGATACTGACAAGTGACAATGAATGAAACCAATGCATTTGACCTCATTTAGAATATCCAAGTATTTATTAAACATACAGAATGCACAAAGCATCTGTTCCCTTTAAGAGGGTCATTTGTCGATAGCGAGCTAATTCTTGCACATTGCAGACAATTTGTGATATGTAAGTGTGACCTGCATGTTATTCGATCATGGGCATCTATACAGATAATAAAGAAGAAGGGAAAAACACACATGCATTAATTTACTGAAAGGTCGTTATAAATGGTGTGGAAATCCACAATGTGTGCAGCAGCTCAGGAACCATATAAGATATCTGGAGACTTCACTGATGTGACATTTTTTGCATATTGTGCTTTTTGTACGATTTGTGGTACTTAAGTGTGATCAGTTTCTTTCAAATCGTGTCCAAATGTGTACTGAACAAAAGACATATGCACATGCATCATGTTGCTTCTTATATCAATAGAATAGTGGCCACAATCTTTACAGTAGTTTAAGAACAAAAATGAAAGAGGTTCTTCATTCAAGTATCTATCCATATGACCTTTCTATTAGTATCTCTATATTTGGCCCTGACCTTTACACTCTGTGTCAAAACTTAACAAAACCAGATTTAATTTAAACTGAATGCCTCCCGTAAGGGAATCACTAATTAAGCAAATAACTCATTAAACTAAAAAAACTATGGTAACAGGATTTGTTTTTGGAAAAGCGTGCTTTCTTAGTATGTGTGTGCCAAATTATACGGAATTTGAAAAGTGCATGATACTGCTTAATTACTGAATATCGTTCATTATTCAAAATACTCATTAAAGGTAAAAGTTGTAGCAACAAACTTCATAGGACAGGTGCGTATTATTATGGTTGATATATGTACCATATTATACGAAATTTGAAGCTTGCATTTTGAAGATACAGCCTAATTACCTAAAATCATTAATTATGTAAATTTTTCATTAAAACTGTAAGCTATATCAACAGATTTTACAGGACATATCCACTTTGTTGTTAACGTATGTACTAAATTATATTGAAATTCAAGTATGCATTCTTATGATATATCCTAATTACCGAAAATCATTAATCATGCAAATTAGTCATTAACACTGTAATGATACATCAACAAACTGTATGCCTAGGGCGTATAAATTCTGTTATGTTTAATGTATGAAGTAAATTATATTGAAATTGAAGTATGTAGTCTTAAGATATAGCCTAATTACCGAAAATAATTAATTATGCAAATTATTCACTAAATCTTTAAGCGATATCAACAACTTTTATAGGAGATATGCATTTTGTTATGTTTAACGTATACACTAAATTGTATTGAAATTGAAGTATGTAGTCTTAAGATATAGTCTAATTACCGAAAATCATTAATTATGCAAATTATTCACTAAATCTTTAAGCGATATCAACAACTTTTATAGGAGATATGCACTTTGTTATGTTTAACGTATACACTAAATTGTATTGAAATTGAAGTATGTAGTCTTAAGATATAGCCTAATTACCGAAAATCATTAATTATGCAAATTATTCACTAAATCTTTAAGCGATATCAACAACTTTTATAGGAGATATGCACTTTGTTATGTTTAACGTATACACTAAATTGTATTGAAATTGAAGTATGTCGTCTTAAGATATAGCCTAATTACCGAAAATCATTAATTATGCAAATTCTTCATTAACACTGTAAGGTACAAACTTGATAGGACATATGCGTTTTCTTATTTAACTTGTTACATACATCTACCATTACAACTCACACGTGTTTGATTTATTTTTGTGTAGATTTTCTTTGTAATGTTTAATTTGCATAAACAATACTTTTTGATAATTAGGCAATGTCGAGCTGTTTAGAATGCAAGCTTTAGATTTCAGATAATTTAGTATATACATTGATGCATTATGTGTCCTTTAAAGCTTGTAGAGCATAATTAATGTTTTTATCGATAATTGGCAATATTTTAACTATGCAGGCTCCAAAATTCACATACAGTTTCATATAATTAATTTTCCAATTAAGGGGTACATCATGTATAATAGCTATTGCCCAGAATTTTGCATTCCGACAATGTGTAGGACCAATCTATAGTTTTGCCCTTACGGGAGGTATTCAGTTTAAATCTGGTCTGTTGTGGATACACAACCTGGTTGTATTGCTTCAACCGGAACTGTCAAGAAATGGGTCATGCTGTCAGCTATTTTGTCAGCTAACAAAAGTTTGGCCAGCATGTAAACAAGCTGAGGGAAGTTAATATCAAGGTTATCTGTTGTATGTAATATTATGCAATGATTTCAGAATGTCATGCCACCGCCAGGAACGGCTGACCCACTTTTTAGCCCCCTTTCTACAGATGATACAGTGCAGTGCCCAGGCCGTTGGGGTGGTGGGCTTTCCCTGGGGTTCTATGTGTTTGAAAGAGGGACTGGAAGGCGCGGAGGGGCTGTAAAAATGAGAAAGGGGGTGGGTGGCATTTTGTTGACAGTAAAAAGGGTCTGTTCAGCCCCTTGTTGTTGTTCTTTTGCATTTGACTATTTTTGTATATGATTGAATGGAATTAAACTTGTATAGATATCATTACAAATGTATCATTTTCAAACCCAAACAGGAGGATATATAGTCCTAACCGTGAATGAAGAATACACACACATTCTCGAAGGTGATACATATAGGACCTTGATTGCCAACAAAACTATGGAGCTCGAAGATAAACACTACATTCCTGACTATTTTCGAGATGCAGGAGCTTATATATATACTATAAAAGTACTTTTTTGAAGCAAACTTGTCAACGAGTGATACATATACGTAGATGTGTGTGTGTGCGTGCTCGCCCATATGTGTATGTATGTATGTATGTATGTATGTATGTATGTATGTATGTATGTACGTACGTACGTACGTATGTATGTACGTATGTAGGTAGGTAGGTAGGTAGGTAGGTAGAAAGAATGCATAAGGAATGAATGAGACAGTCCGAATAAATAGATGTAATCCGACTTTTCGAATAAATATTCTTTTTCAAGGAATTCAAGGCGAGACATAATAGGTAAACACCTGATTATATCTGACAACTACCGCGCGAGATTGACGGTTATACGGCGTGAAAAGTTCTAAAATTCACACTCACCAAAAAGAACCCAATAGAACACGCCTGAAATATACAATAATCGTAGTTAGACAGGGAATTATGTTAATAATCTATCAATTCCTAGGGGTTCCAGTGTTCCGAGACAGAAAATGGTTTCCTCTTCCTTCAACCCCAATTGATTCTCATCGCCAGAAACCTTACAAATTCCTGAAATAGACATATCTGATACACTATGATTGTTAGTAATAAATGCATAGATACGGGATAGTAACGATTCTTTTGTCTGGTCAAACGGAGATGTTCCATGAAACGATCACCAAGACGACGTACAGTCGAACATTCACGGTCAGTGTGAGTGATAAGGTGAGATGGTACACGTCTTCTGTAGTATCACCTTCCAATTCCTGGTAAAATTCCGTGTTTAAAAGTTGTCTCTCTGCCTCTGCTACATACAGATCTTTATACCAAACAACTACCGCTCCGCCTTTATCAGCAGGTTTAATAACAATATCATCGCGCTTTCTTAGAGATGAAATAACATCGCGTTCTTCTTTAGTGATGTTACTGAAAGGGAACTTGTTATTAAATTAAATTTAATAGTATAAACTTCACACCTGCAAACATTGATGTAATGGTCAAGAGTACCATTACGACCAGCTTGAGGGGTCAATGAAATTTAACAGGGAGGGCTCCAAACAATCGTTGGTTATTGGTATTTAACATGAGCTTCACCCTTCACTTCCAAATTGCATGCGTGCATGTATGTATGTATGTATGTATGTATGTATGTATGTATGCATGTATGTATGTATGTATGTATATTGATAATATCGTCAACGGACCAGATGCGACTGCAGGCTGACGGACTCGTGGATGGACGCACATAACCCATTGTGCCACCCTACCCCTTTTCAGGGTATACTCGGAAGATTGGGGGGGGGGCAAAAATTGACAAACACGGTTAAGATTTTCAATATATTTATTTCTATACTTCTTTCTCTCCTGTTTGTTGAAATAATTAAATTCAAAATGAGAAGACATGATTGATGTTGACTTAACTCTCTGATGTCTATCCATGGTGTTGATTCCAGTATAGCCAAGCTGTACATTGTTGTTTAGTTATTTATATCATTAAAGTTGCAGTAGCTAAATAAGTAATAAACAACCATTTAAAGGATTTACGTTTTGTCCTTATTGTATTTGACATCTCGTACTTATTCCTTTTATACTACCCCGTCATTGCAATTTCGGACACACTACCTATACCCCCCTCCCCCCCCCCCCCACACACACACACACTCCATATGAAACGAAAATGTGTCGATTCAAAATATTACTTTCATTTTACTTTGACTGCATTTGTTTCAGAATAGTCTGATCTTAATTCATTATGCGCTGATGACCTGGTCACGATTTGTTCTGTTGTGATATACATGTAAACGAAAATTCGGCGTCAACTTGAATAAAGACATGTGCATAGCTCAGGATAACATTTAGTCTTGCTGCTAGACGTTCGGGCTTTCTTTCGATGCTATAACTATAAGCGAACGAAGTTCGCATGTGAGGGCTTGCCCGAACAGTCTAGCGAATGTCATTTTCAGACCGGACATTCCATTGAGATTACATTGAGCGGTGGGTTGGGCCATCTATGCATATATATACTTTAATATATTCAATAACCTATGACCTCGGGGAATCTCTGCATGCAAGTGTTGACAAACATATTTACGTCATTACTATGGCTTATCGGTTTATGGTAATTGTGAGTTTGATGAGTGTGTAGACGTTGTCATTCACACATTTCAGTTAACGCATTGGTGGTTATTTATACAAGCCCCTCCTTAAGATGAATATGCATGAAAATTTAGCTATTGTCCTCTGTTTGTGCTTGTCGCTAATACGGTTATCTGATTGGCAGTTATTTATATCCTGATGACATTCGCTAGACCTCGGATATTCCATCCTCGATAGCGTTGTTCGGCTGTGTGTCGTATTTTATCGGAAGAACATCCGAGGGCTAGCTGATAGACTAGATAACATTATACTTGTTACAACTTGTGATCTATGCATTTCTTACACAATACCAATGGGTTATGTACTGGAATATATGGTATGAGTTCATGGCGGTATGTTCATTTTTAGCAAGATCTACAAATTATACTTTCCATGTGTTTTTCTAGGGATCAATATGATCAAGAATGAAAATGAAGTTTTAAAAACGATATATTTACACATGTGGATATACACATTGCGTCATCCACACTGTGATGTCAGATATACATTGACACTTTTCATATTCCATACTTACTTATTATTATTATTTACATTGTTAACAATATAACTTAAACGCAGCTAAAGGTGATGCTACTTACAATATACTACTAATGCTGACAACATCTGATTCATATATTTGCAACAATGACTAATGGGCCGGGCATTTTTTTAATTGACTGAGGGTGTTTTTGATGCTTTTGAAAAACGTTTAATATAAAGTTGTATTAACTGTAAGTAATTATAGTTTCCCATGGATTTATGCTGTGTAAGTAACACACTATATATATATATATATATATATATATATATATATATATATATATATATATATATATATATATATATATATATATTTAATGATTTTGTGATTAATAGCAAGGGGTTTGACGATAAAGTAGTCTGTAAGCTAAGACGTGTCGTACTAAGTCTATCGGCCTGCACCCTCTTACATTACATCAGTTGAACGACACGGTGTATTTTGCAGTGTAGCAATAAGATCACTAGAAAGTAAAATAGACAGGAACATCTCAATACCTTGAAGGAACAACCACCTGTAATAGTTCTTTATACATGAACTCTTGCCAGCGACAGATTCACTGTAAACATAGTTGCCAGCAATTAACTGTACCACTCTGAGTGTTGTAGAATATCTTGAGTTACACCATAGCTAGCTAATGAAGTATGACTGAAAACACATAGTGTTTGCATTGGTTACATTCATAGCTATATGTATATCGAATTGAATTGAAGATATATATAGGGAAACGTGTGAGGTCTAAAAGTTAATTTCCGATGTGTGAAGTAAAAGCGGGTGAAAACGTACATGGCTGGTTGTTCACGTGTGAGGTCTAAGTTAATTTCCGATGAGTGAAGTAAAAGCGGGTGAAAACGTACATGGCTGGTTGTTCACAGCAATTGGACCAGTAATGACAAATTCAGGGTGTGCAGAGATGTAAGGGAAGGACATCATATATAGTTTACTCCCAAAGAGAGTGGTGAGTAATATTCACTCAGAGGTGGCGCATTGATATGAAGTAGTTGGTTGGTTGGTTGGCTGGCTAGTGGGCTGGAGAGGAAAAACCTGGCGGTAAATAAAGTCATTATTGGGATGGTAAGGATAGACGACTCGTTATAAAACTGAAAACATAATAGTATCTAGCCGGAGTGATGATTACACATTCAATGGATGCACTTCTACTGTCAATGAGTACAAAATCAACTCGAATTTTCCACGTACTAGTTGATCTACTAATTTTGGGCAAGGTGTTTCTTTCTCTTCACTCGCAATAAATTACATTTTGAAAACACAATACAACATGATTACAATCTAACAGACGAAACGATATGGTTACCCAATACTTGTACAAATGCTATGATTGCAAGTCATTTGTTTTCATTGGTTGTGTCGTACTTTGGATATCACATCCTACTTCTATGTCTCCAAGCATTATAAAGTACAAAGGAAGAAAACAGTATATGCAATGCAGGAATTAAATCAATCTCACTTAATATTTTTATCAGATTATACTGAAATAAGCAGTCAGATTACAAAATAATTGTAATTAGGTTTTGTTTATTAATAAAACATTCCCACGCGTATTTAATTCAGTTCGTTTTTTTCATGAACTTTTGTAACAATAAAGGTCATAAAAAGTATTACCCCAAATCAGGTTTTATTAAAGGTGATTCAAAATGCTCACCTAGACCACGGGAAAGTGTGAGTAAATATCGGTAAATGTTGGTTAATAAGACATGTAGAGTGTAGTTTTTGTTTACTGATGTCTATTACAACCACCAGCAATGTATTTTTTCACAATGCTGTTGAGTTTTATTCACCTGTTGACTACGCTCGTCATAGGCTACGTGCTAACCATGTCTCTCTATGACGTCATAAAATCCCGTGGTCTAGGTGGGACCGGAAATACCCGAAAACTCTCGAAGTAAATCCGAAGGGAAGTGACTGAAAAAAGGTCATTTTAAGGTGTTTGCAGACGCTTTTGAAAAGTTTTAAAACCAGAATGCATTTCACAAACATGTAGTCTAGCAAATTAGCGATAGTGAATGTGAGCATTTTGAATCACCTTTAAATAAAATATTTTTAAATCAACATAGAATAATATCGTGTACATTTTGTAATCAAACAGAAAAAATGATAAAATACGATGCGTAAAAAAAGTGTGTACTATTTTTTAAAAAGTGTACTTAGTCTATTAAATTAGTGTTGTGTACTATTAAAAATGCTTGTACATATTTGTGAGCAAAATGGGTGAACACGTTCATCGTTTGTGACGTTTGCACACTTAATACATTATACTCTAGTGTGGTTACTTTTATTTACTCAGAAATGATTACTTTTGTTTATGCCGTTTATTTACATGTACATTTCATGTGTGTGTGTATGTGTGTGTGTGTGTGTGTGCGTGCGTGTGTGTGTGTGTGTGTGTGTGTGTGTGTGTGTGTGTGTGTGTGTGAGGGGCACTATGTCCTCATGCAGGCTTTGCATGTTAGTAAAATGCACACTTTGTTTCAAAATTAAGGAGATTTCTTTATATTTTCTGAATAATACATGTAACAATATACATTTGAATTCCAAATTATATAATATCTTATACAGTGGTTTACTTGGCTTAGCTCTGATGATGCATACAAGAGTGAATTGAGATTAAACTAAGCTGTTGCATATCCAACGTGCACTAAAAGGAATGAGAGCAAAACTTTACAAAATGGGAAGGGGCTGAGCAGTCATTGGGCCATCAAAAGTCTGATGGTCCAAAAGTCTTGGAAATGTTTTGCCCTTTATTCGTGATTTTTGGAACCAAATTAAACTTCAGGATAAGTCATTTACTACGGCGGCCCACTACGGTGGCCCACAGGTGACAGACGAAAACTAAATTTTTGCTATAACGAAAACTAATTTTGAGGGCAAAATATTCAATAAAAGGATAACACTTTTATTTCATATGACAAAACATTAATTTCTTGGGTATAGAAATATCAAAGCAAAAAACTACAATTTCTGTGACAAATAAATTCTTTTTACAGAGCAGAAAATTAATTTGCGAAACGATAATTTTTATTCGTGTGGCCCAAACTTTATTTTCGAGTGATAACATTTAAGTTGCGGGATAAAATGTTTAATTGTTGGTGCAATGTTGAAATATTAGAACCGTTTTTTCTAAAGTTTTCTAACAAGACTTAAAATGCCTCATTGCAAACTATTAATCTATGTACAATACATCATGGCCTTTTAATAGTACATGTTTTGCGTGTGATTAAAGTTGGTGATTATATCAAATTGTACTGAATGCTGGTGCTTCCCAAGGTTGCGTGTTGTCACCAACATTATTTTCAATTTGTACTGATCACATGAGATGTAATTCTGCAATAAGTTGTCTGTTTAAATTTTCCGATGACATGGCACTTGTTGGTCTGTTACTTGATGAAGACTCTTTAGCTGAATATTTAAAGAATTGGTGTAAAAACAGCTTTTTAGAAATGAATGTTTCAAAAACAAAATAATTAGTTGTAGCACATAAAGTAACTGACCAATTTACACCTGTATCAATGAATGGAGATTCTGTTGAAGTTGTTACTAGTTTCAAATACCTTGGGTCAATTCTCGATGGCAAGCTCTCCTTCGCCGAAAACACAGACTATATTGCGAAAAAGGCTCAACAGAGACTATATCTCCTTAGGAAATTAAAGTCATTCGATGTCAGTCAGAACGTGCTGCAATTAGTGTATAGGTCTATTATTGAAAGTGTTTTGACTTTCAATATAATCCTCTGGTATGGTAATCTCACGGTTAAAAACAAGAGTAAACAAGAGAAGATCATTGGCTGTCGTCAAACAACACTGGCATGTCATTATCATACGGCAGTTAACAGGAAAGCCCAGAAAATAATCAATGATTATATGCACCCCTTACATAATTCTTTCACTAAGCTCCCATCTGGTCGCCGTTACAGAATGCCTCTTGCAAGGAAAAACCTTTTTTAAAAATCGTTCGTTCCAACAGCTGTGTCTATTTTAAACTCACTGTAAAGTCCTTTTAAACTCACTGTAATGTATATGTATATATTGTACTTGTGTAAATTGTGTTTTGAGCCGAAAGACAAATTTCCGCATTCATATACGGATAATAAAGTTATTGAATTGAAATGAATTGAATTGAATTGAATTGAATTGAACAGACAAACAGACAGACAGACAGACAGACAGACAGACAGACAGACAGACAGACAGACAGACAGACAGACAGACAGACAGACAGACAGACAGACAGACAGACAGACAGACAGACAGACAGACAGACAGAGAAAAAACATGTATACACTGGAAACAATTGATGTGTTTACCACTTGACATGATCAGATATAGTGCTGGTCGCGAAGTTGAAATAGCTGCCAAGAGTGTGCCGAGGATTGTGGGATATATAATCAATTTCCGTCATGCAGTCCAACTTCCGTCAAGCAAAAAGAAAGTTTTGTCCTCGCATATTAATGTTTCGTCCCCAAACATTAATGTTGCATCCTGTGTTAAGTAAATCTTGTCGATTATAAAAGGAGGTTGTACGGTGACAAATGTTGTTTCTGCAGTCAGAGTATAAGATTGTAATTGACTTAAATTCTTATTCCGGCTTGACATTTACATACTTTTTCCACAAATTCAGAGTTTTTTCACGAAAACTTGGTGTACTGCTCTAAGGATTAATAATTTGCAATGAGGTATTTTAAGTCTTGTTAGAAAACTTTAGAAAAAACGGTTCCAATGTTTCAAACATTGCACCAACAATTAAACATTTTATCCCGCAACTTAAATGTTATCACTCGAAAATAAAGTTTGGGCCACACGAATAAAAATTATCGTTTCGCAAATTAATTTTCTGCTCTGTAAAAAGAATTTATTTGTCACAGAAATTGTAGTTTTTTGCTTTGGTATTTCTATATTGACCCAAGAAATTAATGTTTTGTCATATGAAATAAAAGTGTTATCCTTTTATTAAATATTTTGCCCTCAAAATTAGTTTTCGTTATAGCACAAATTTAGTTTTCGTCTGTCACCTGTGGGCCACCATACTAAATGGCCTCCTCCATCGTCTTCTTTTCAAAAAAGTTTTCAGCTTTGGAGGTACGTGTCTCCTTCCAATCACTAGCAATCGCGGTGGTGATAATGTCTTTCTCCCTAACGAAGATGGAAGGTGGCTGGCTAAAGTACCTCCCTGTATAGGTTTAATAACACGTGTGAAATCCACATCCTTTGTAAAGTAATCTCGTTTGGACCGTTAGTGTAGTTGGTTATCACTGTTATTTTAAGATTATAACATATCATTGTACCTTATAAATTTATATCTCCTCTGTAGGTGACAGCAGGGGTGGCTAAAATAATTCTGGCGTAACCTTTCTGCTTTATCAATTAATGATTTGTTTCATGTAGCAGAACTCAATAATGTACTAGTATCGGTTTGATGAATTTGTGTTACAGATTGTTATGGACCACTGTACTGGCTTAAAAAACATTAAACTACATGTATATGTCGAATATGTATGCATTTTCATAGGGGGTATATATATGCAATATGCACTGTAAAATTCTAACAGAAAAAAACACTGTGTTAGTGTGTATATATAGATGTGTTCTATGCTTCAGTGTTAGCAAACATTTTGAGTAGCTCACCCCTTCACTCCCCAGTTTTTGAGTAACCACCCCCCGTCGAATTCTAGCTTAGGATTTTGAGTGAACCCCCTTCCCCCCCCCCTTCCGATTCCTCCGACCCCCAGGTCACAAATAATGACGGCTCCCATAGCTAGGTACTCTGGTACACTAAATTATCTTTGCAATCTTACAATGTGGCATACACTGGCATAATTGTCAAAGTTGTCAATGATTAATTTGTCACGTGGCACATTGTTAGTGGGGGTGGGGTGTGCCAAGAGTCACATAACGTACAAAAGGACAGGACGTGTAGACAAGGTCCAGGCCAACTAAACTGCTGAAGGTATTGTCGAGTATAGATATCATAATATTGGTTCTCTCAAATATCAAGTCTTCTGTTAACCGGCCTGAAGATGAACCTTCTTTACTCTGTTGGCACAGAATATCCGAGGTCTGTATCACAGTTACGTTTATCAAGCTATCGTTCAGTGTTGTTTGTGTTTTTTCTTCAGACGTTCGACCTTTGCTTCAAGTGCACTTTGTATTTTGAAATGTGCAAATCAATAGCTCACTATCAAATCAATAGCCAACCCTCTAGGCTAGTTCTGATCCCGGGTTTCAGATTTATCCTATCTGTAGACTTGAAAATAACTATCGCTACTCTATTCCGCCATCCTGACTGACATTTTGAATTTTTGGATTTCCGCTGCCGAAAGAACAGAGAATAAATTAAAAAAAATAAAAACGTAAGTTAAGATAGAGGGATAGGTGTAAGTAGCGATAGTTCTTGAAGTCTAGTGGTAGGCTATTTCAGGTCACGAACTTTAATTCAATTACAGTTGCAATTTATCTAAAAGTTAACATTGAAATTGGACGTTTAGCCTACATACTCGTTATTTTCGTCCATTGTTAAAACACGCACGTTTATTATTGTTTCAAGGTACGGACCTAAAATCACTTCTTATTCTATCTATATACGCGAAGACTCGTTTTTGCGACCAGAAAATTATCACGATTATGCGAATATATCTATCTCAAGTAATTCAAACAAACATTTCAGCCGTGTAACAGGCACTTGTATGAAACAAATATTTTTCCGTACCTTTTACTTCGCTAGAGGGCGCTATTTCAGGTGTATTGAAGAAACCCTAAACCATAACTCTTGTGTTGGCTGTGTAAAACACGCCCTGGAGTATGAAGCCAAAAGGAGCACCAAATTGTTATGAAGACTAGTACGAATAGCTCAATGGTAGTGTGAGAAGTAAAAGTTGAAAGAGATGATGGGTTAGTTCCACCTCGAAGACATACAGATTTGACGATAATGCAAAGTTTGTACAGTAGACATGTGTAGAGTAGAGAGTACATCATGAAAGCTGAGACCGGTGTAAATTTACGTAATCGTTGCGTTTGAGATCAGTAGACTCCACTTCCTATCGTAAAATGCATTGACAGGTAAGTTGAGTTGATAACGATTTTGCTATGTAAAAAACATGGTCCAGTATGCATTTATAGCTAGTAGTTTTTAACATTTTCATTTTGAAAACGTAATAGCAGCCGCCACATGAAATGTCATCATATACAGTATGTATGTATGTATGTATGTATGTATGTATGTATGTATGTATGTATGTATGTATGTATGTATGTATGTATGTATGTATGTATGTATGTATGTATGTATGTATGTATGTATGTATGTATGTATGTATGTATGTATGTATGTATGTATGTATGTATGTATGTATGTATGTATGTATGTATGTATGTATGTATGTATGTAGAAAGAAATGCATAAGGAACTAATAAACCAGTCCGTATATATAGCTGTTAAATCCGACGTTTCGAATAAATATTCTTTTTCAAAGGAAAAATTGGCGAGACAGAGAAATGCCAGGTGAAAACCCGAACATTTTTAAATATAATGGAACAAAACCGCGCGTGATATAAATAAACGGTTATACGTGGGATAAGTTCTTAAATTCGCACGCACCTAATAGAACCCAATAGAATACGCCTGAAATTTAAAAAAATACCCAATAATCATGATAATTAGATTGGGTATGTATGTATGTATGTATGTATGTATGTATGTATGTATGTATGTATGTATGTATGTATGTATGTATGTATGTATGTATGTATGTATGTATGTATGTATGTATGTATGTATGTATGTATGTATGTATGTATGTATGTATGTATGTATGTATGTATGTATGTATGTATGTATGTATGTATGTATGTATGTATGTATGTATGTATGTATGTATGTATGTATGTATGTATGTATGTATGTATGTATGTATGTATGTATGTATATATGTGTGTATATATATATTATATATTATATATATATGTATGTATATATAATATATATAATATATATATATTATATATGTATATATATATGTATATATATACAAAGTATATATATATATATATATATATATATATATATATATATATATATATATATATAATATATATATATATATATATATATATAGTTTTGGTAGTACTGGAACTCTTTCTTGGGTGTAACTCGGAGTTTCACGCATATTGCGATCATCAGACAGTCTGATGATCATCAGTGTCTGATGATCGCAATATGCGTGAAACTCCGAGTTACACCCAAGAAAGAGTTCCAGTACTACCAAAACTATTACGCTCTGCCACTGCGGTATAGAGCACTGTCTTAGCAGATTGATACTCACCGAGTTATATATATATATATATATATATATATATAGTCACCTGGCATTTCTCTGTCTTGCCAATTTTTCCTTTGAAAAAGAATATTTATTCGAAACGTCGGATTTAACAGCTATATATACGGACTGGTTTATTAGTTCCTTATGCATTTATATATATATATATATATATATATATATATATATATATATATATATATATATATATATATATATATATATATATATATACTTATCGTACAGAAGCTATCAAGGTATAAAGGCGGTACAGTCAATTTCTTTTTCGATCGGTAGCGGGAGGAGAACAAACAAGGACGTATTGTGGCGCATGGCGGGGAAGTCCTGATTTTGATACAGTGGGAGGGGAAATATGGAATTGGAGGGGGAGGGGCACGGGGGATACTGTTATACTATGCATTGTCAGTACAGTGAACACAGTACATCTGTTTTTTTAGGTACGGGATAGCTAGGTAAATGATTCCGGCAGTGGACAGTTGGGCAAGTTGAAACCCAGTGATCTGGGAGGGAGAGGAAGGGACAGATATCCTTCACTACCAGTGGGGGGGAGGCTAGGGCACAGAGCACAAGGACTGCTAAACACCCTCCCACATTTTTTTTTTTGGGGGGGGGGTTCTATTCTATCTCTCTATTCTATCTCTCGAATAACATAATTAGAGAAAACCACAAATCTGCTCGTTGGCTGCAACTGTAAAGGCTCAATCTTTGTAAAATACCAGTCGAGACCTAAAAAATTAATGGGTCCGGTTATCCGACCCTACCTAGTTTTTCACTGTCGACCCTAAACATTCACTTTAAAAGACAATATAAAACTGTTCCTCCAAGCTGTAATGGCTGTACATCTGATGGGAAGAAACCAATAACACAGAGACTATATGGAAAACAATGGAAAACATTAACTACCTGAAGTAGACTCTCACATATGAAAAAAAGTCTACTTACCCCACCTATCCTAAAATTGAGCGTAATGCCTAACAAAAAAAAAGCTGTGTAGTTCCGATTGCGATTTTAGAATAGATAGGGTAGGTATATTTTTTGTTCTAGTTCAGGTTATGTTTTCCGGGTTTTTTTTTTATTATATTATCTCTGTGTTATTGGTTTCAGATGTACAGCCACGTGGAAGAACAGTTTTATATTGTCTTTTCAAGTTGATGTCAGTTTCGGTATCCACTGTTTCTTGCGAGACTTCATAATTTTCGCGATTTCATTTTTTTCCGAATAAGTAAAAAAGTTTAGGATCGGGTAACCGGAACCAAACAATTTTGTTTTACCTATTTATCAATACTAGGCCTAATCGGAACTACGCTAGCCCTAATAAAAAACCCTTTTTAAAAAATAAAAAATAAAAAATAAAAAATAAAAAATAAGCCCATTGAGTTGTATAAATCACAATCACAACACTTCTACTTCTGTTTGAGTAATCTGTTTTTCAATCCCCTCCAATTCGCCGTATATTTTATCCAACGTGATCAATTTACACCATGGTTTTACATTTCCATTTCCGTCTGGAGTACCTGATTGTACTGGCATTGTATCGTAAATTTAAAACTCCCTATGTTAACCATTGATTTTCAATATCCTTGCACAAATCGTTCTCCGACAAATTTCATTTTCCTTGGATTCTTTCTCTCTTTCCTCTTACTTATCACTTTGTATGTTTCATTCTTTCAGCCTTATTATATAATGGACGTTAGTTATTGAATATGTCTTACACGAATGAAAGATATCACCAAAGAAAGTCGCGTGACCTGTGCAGCTGTGAAAATACCAACGAGTTAAGTGGCATCATCACATGATCGAATGGACTGCGTGACCTCAGAACTTTCGATTTCTGGAGATTCTGGTTATTCGCAGTGTACGTGTGTGTTCACATAAGATATCGTGCATATTAATCTTATTTTGTCACCACTGGAAGTGTAGGTACGAGAAGTCCGACACGGTTAGTAAAATATATCGTAGTTTGTGATGCAAGCCTTTGAATACAGCAAATCGTACAACTTAGAGTTACACGTTTGTCCCCCCGTTTCTCTAAGTTACGTACACATGTACGTGCAAAGGCATATAACGGATATACCACTTGAGTTCCGCTATTTCGAAAACATACAACTTTATTTTTATGCCACAGAGAATTTTTTGTAAGTGGTGTTCGTTTGTTGAATCTACACGTATAAATGGTCCAATTATTATGTGGTGCAATTACTAGTAAGTTCGTAGTGTGAAACGAACTGCATGTAATGGTATGCCCACAGTCACTTGTGAGCTAATATTCTATTCCAGAATGGTAATATTTTTAGTCTAGGGTGATCATAATACAAAATAATGACGCACTTAGGTATATACAATATTTCAAAAAATACTGTTGTCAGTTACTGTTTCGAATTATTCTGGAATAGAATATTAGCTCACAAGTGATAGTGGGTATGCCTGTCTGTAGATGCAATATTTGTACTTTGTAGGCTTTGCTGTGATTTTGAGGGATTTTTTGTCTGTTGTTGTGCCTTTTTTCATTCCGATATTATCCTGAATCAAATACTACAATTCCTGACATGGCACAGGAGAATATTACATGACTAGTAGCTAGGTCAGGGCACAGGAGAATATTACATGACTAGCTAGGTCAGGGCACAGGAGAATATTACATGACTAGTAGCTAGGTCAGGGCACAGGAGAATATTACATGACTAGTAGCTAGGTCAGGGCACAGGAGAATATTACATGACTAGCTAGGCCAGGGCACAGGAGAATATTACATGACTAGTAGCTAGGTCAGGGCACAGGAGAATATTACATGACTAGTAGCTAGGTCAGGGCACATGAGAATATTACATGACTAGCTAGGTCAGGGCACAGGAGAATATTACATGACTAGTAGCTAGGTCAGGGCACAGGAGAATATTACATGACTAGCTAGGCCAGGGCACAGGAGAATATTACATGACTAGCTAGGCCAGGGCACAGGAGAATATTACATGACTAGTAGCTAGGTCAGGGCACAGGAGAATATTACATGACTAGCTAGGTCAGGGCACAGGAGAATATTACATGACTAGTAGCTAGGTCAGGGCACAGGAGAATATTACATGACTAGCTAGGTCAGGGCACAGGAGAATATTACATGACTAGTAGCTAGGTCAGGGCACAGGAGAATATTACATGACTAGCTAGGTCAGGGCACAGGAGAATATTACATGACTAGCTAGGTCAGGGCACAGGAGAATATTACATGACTAGTAGCTAGGTCAGGGCACAGGAGAATATTACATGACTAGTAGCTAGGTCAGGGCACAGGAGAATATTACATGACTAGCTAGGCCAGGGCACAGGAGAATATTACATGACTAGTAGCTAGGTCAGGGCACAGGAGAATATTACATGACTAGTAGCTAGGTCAGGGCACATGAGAATATTACATGACTAGCTAGGTCAGGGCACAGGAGAATATTACATGACTAGTAGCTAGGTCAGGGCACAGGAGAATATTACATGACTAGCTAGGCCAGGGCACAGGAGAATATTACATGACTAGCTAGGCCAGGGCACAGGAGAATATTACATGACTAGTAGCTAGGTCAGGGCACAGGAGAATATTACATGACTAGCTAGGTCAGGGCACAGGAGAATATTACATGACTAGTAGCTAGGTCAGGGCACAGGAGAATATTACATGACTAGCTAGGTCAGGGCACAGGAGAATATTACATGACTAGTAGCTAGGTCAGGGCACAGGAGAATATTACATGACTAGCTAGGTCAGGGCACAGGAGAATATTACATGACTAGCTAGGTCAGGGCACAGGAGAATATTACATGACTAGTAGCTAGGTCAGGGCACAGGAGAATGTTACATGACTACTAGCTAGGTCAGGGCACAGGAGAATATTACATGACTAGTAGCTAGGTCAGGGCACAGGAGAATATTACATGACTAGCTAGGTCAGGGCACAGGAGAATATTACATGACTAGTAGCTAGGTCAGGGCACAGGAGAATATTACATGACTAGTAGCTAGGTCAGGGCACAGGAGAATATTACATGACTAGCTAGGCCAGGGCACAGGAGAATATTACATGACTAGTAGCTAGGTCAGGGCACAGGAGAATGTTACATGACTAGCTAGGTCAGGGCACAGGAGAATATTACATGACTAGTAGCTAGGTCAGGGCACAGGAGAATATTACATGACTAGTAGCTAGGTCAGGGCACAGGAGAATATTACATGACTAGTAGCTAGGTCAGGGCACAGGAGAATGTTACATGACTAGCTAGGCCAGGGCACAGGAGAATATTACAGTTACATGACTAGCTAGGCCAGGGCACAGGAGAATATTACATGACTAGCTAGGTCAGGGCACAGGAGACCATTTTACAATTACATGGCACCTTGCAATACAATACAGATAAATTCATATGCAATTTTATGTTGTACTAAGAATAGAAGAGGGCTCTCGAGGGGTTAATACCCCCAAGTATAAACACGGTATGCACACAGGCCATAGTAGTGAACCAAGTACAGCATAAATTAGAATACATTCATGTACACATCTGCTTACACACACCCATAGCACCCACATGTACATGTACAGTACCCACCCTCCCCCCACACACATTAACACACACTGCTAATATATCATATACTAACACATTATTTTCAGCGTTTCAAATTATTTACATGATACCAAATTTGATTGAATACAAACTGTAAGACTTTTATTAATATTGAGCATTGTTTATTTCAGACATCAAAGACTACAAGAACTACTTACACATATTGATGGCAGTATCCTGATATATTGGGATTTATATCATATATGTACCCGAAGTTTGGAATAATGAATTGCAAACAAGTTGTTGAGTTGATTGCATTGGTTGCAGTATCAATGGTGCCTAGATATGTGCTGTCTCAGACATGTGTAGCACTAGAACCTCCTGATCACTGTAGCTGTGATTTTAAAGATGCCAATGGTGTGTCACAGGGGCTTGTAACTATGAAACCTCTTGACAGCCACACTACTCCACTGTAAGTATATAATCAATGCATATTGACCACCGAAACACTCAATAACCATACATGTCAAGATCTTATCATGCAGTGGTACTGCAAACAATATCCCTTTATTAGTTTCAGCTTGTGAAGTTCACCACTTTAGGTCACCAGTCTCATTATACAGTATAAATATAAAGATACAGAAAACAATTGGAAGAGAGTTAGAAATGAGATAAATATCACAAAACCTCAACTAAATATTAGCTATGATCTTAAAACTAAGTGCAATAATTTGATTTGATTCTGGATTGTGTTGACAGCAGTACAAGTCAGCAACATTGTAGTTAAAGGGGTAATGATGTTAATATGGAGCAATAGATTTGCACCCAGTAGCATCTAAATATAGGACAAACTCTAGATAAAAATGAAAAGTTGACATAAATGTTCACTTCCTTTCAGTAGAATGTTTCAAGTAACTTACAAGTATCAATGCAAAGAAATTGGCATGTATATGGAACACTCTTAGCAGTGTGTGAACTTAAGGGAAAATGACTACTGGTCATAAGGACCAACATGTAGTAAATGCTGCTGGTCCTTAAGGAAAACTGCTGGTCCATACTCAATGCAGTTCACGTTCACGACCTGTATCTACATCACCCCAGCCCCCCCACCCCACTTACAGATCAAATGATTTTGAACTTTAATATGATACAACATATCTTTTGATATACTAAAGTAAAAGAGAGTACAACGAATTGTTTACTATCCACTATTATTTCATCAATCTGTTCTTACAATTGAAAATTTCCACTCACAGAGTCAAAAAATATCTTGGAAGCAAATTTTGGATTCACAGCCAAGTAATTTTTGACTCTGTGAGTAGAGATTTTCATTTGTAACTATGAACCCAGAGACTATAAATATTCATTCTCGCATTATCTGTTCCTATAGACTATAATATTGGTCTGAGACTGAATGTATTCATTCCACCATAGAAATACAGATCCATAGATTGTAGATAATATGGGTGAATTAATCATTAAATCCACATTATCTGCAATCTCAAAGAGATCACAGTCTTCTCCTTCCTCACTGTACGATTCACTAAATTCTGAATCACATAATCCAAAGTCAGATTCATCATCTGTGTCAACAGTTGATGTAGCTTTCCCACTCTTAGCGAACTTAGACCCACAAATTCATCACAGCAGAATTTTCCCATGGGTATTCTAATAGCTAGTATATTTATTCGAGATGAAATATGTTTACTTTGTTGCTGAATGCGCACCGTTCAAAAGGCGAAATCAGCGAGTACGAGTATGGTAGGCTAAAATATGCCGTCGATGCATCATGCATGTCGACTGTATTGTAATGCTTCGTGTCGGCAAATAATAAAAAATCAGATAAATAAGTCATTGAATATGAAACACGCGACATTACAAGTGTCTAGTCTAGCTGTTTTGATTTATTTTGCCATAATATGGGGACATAATATTTAGCATTTATACCCACAGACACTGACAATTAGTCAGGAAGTGTGAGTAATTATCGGTAAATGTTGGTTAATAAGACATGTAGACTGTAGTTTTTGTTTACTGATGTCTATTACAACCACCAGCAATGTATTTTTTCACAATGCTGTTGAGTTTTATTCACCTGTCGACTACGCTCGTCATAGCCTTAGTGCTAACGACTTCTCCTTATGACATCACAAAATCGCGTGGTCTAGGTGGGACCGGAAATACCCGAAAACTCTCGAAGTAAATCCGAAGAGAATTTGCAGACACTATTTTAAAGTTTTAAAACCAGAATGTCGTCTAGCAAAATAGCAATAGTGAATGTGAGCATTTTGAATCACGTACCTTTAACTCCAACAAAGTCACTTGGGGTATTCTTAACTCCCGTCTAAGTCACTTGGGGTATTCTTAACTCCAGTTTAAATCACTTGGGGTATTCTTAACTCCAGTCTAAATCACTTGGGGTATTCTTAACTCCAGTTTAAATCACTTGGGGTATTCTTAACTCCAGTCTAAGTCACTTGGGGTATTCTTAACTCCAGTCTAAATCACTCGGGGTATTCTCAACTCCAGTGTAAGTCACTTGGGGTATTCTCAACTCCAGTTTAAGTCACTTGGGGTATTCTTAACTCCAGTTTAAGTCACTTGGGGTATTCTTAACTCCAGTTTAAGTCACTTGGGGTATTCTTAACTCCAGTCTAAATCACTTGGGGTATTCTTAACTCCAGTCTAAGTCACTTGGGGTATTCTTAACTCCAGTGTAAGTCACTTGGGGTATTCTTAACTCCAGTGTAACTCACTTGGGGTATTCTCAACTCCAGTTTAAGTCACTTGGGGTATTCTAAACTCCAGTTTAAGTCACTTGGGGTATTCTTAACTCCAGTGTAAGTCACTTGGGGTATTCTCAACTCCAGTGTAAGTCACTTGGGGTATTCTTAACTCCAGTTTAAGTCACTTGGGGTATTCTCAACTCCCATCTAAGTCACTTGGGGTATTCTTAACTCCAGTTTAAGTCACTTGGGGTATTCTTAACTCCAGTCTAAATCACTTGGAGTATTCTTAACTCCAGTCTAAGTCACTTGGGGTATTCTTAACTCCAGTTTAAGTCACTTGGGGTATTCTTAACTCCAGTCTAAATCACTTGGGGTATTCTTAACTCCAGTCTAAGTCACTTGGGGTATTCTTAACTCCCGTCTAAGTCACTTGGGGTATTCTTAACTCCAGTCTAAATCACTTGGAGTATTCTTAACTCCAGTGTAAGTCACTTGGGGTATTCTTAACTCCAGTTTAAATCACTTGGGGTATTCTTAACTCCAGTCTAAATCACTTGGGGTATTCTTAACTCCAGTCTAAGTCACTTGGGGTATTCTTAACTCCAGTTTAAGTCACTTGGGGTATTCTTAACTCCAGTTTAAGTCACTTGGGGTATTCTTAACTCCAGTCTAAGTCACTTGGGGTATTCTTAACTCCAGTCTAAATCACTTGGGGTATTCTTAACTCCAGTTTAAGTCACTTTGGGTATTCTTAACTCCAGTCTAAGTCACTTGGGGTATTCTTAACTCCAGTCTAAATCACTTGGGGTATTCTTAACTCCAGTCTAAATCACTTGGGGTATTCTTAACTCCAGTCTAAATCACTTGGGGTATTCTTAACTCCAGTCTAAATCACTTGGGGTATTCTTAACTCCAGTCTAAATCACTTGGGGTATTCTTAACTCCAGTCTAAATCACTTGGGGTATTCTTAATTCCAGTCTAAATCACTTGGGGTATTCTCAACTCCAGTGTAAGTCACTTGGGGTATTCTCAACTCCAGTTTAAGTCACTTGGGGTATTCTTAACTCCAGTTTAAGTCACTTGGGGTATTCTTAACTCCAGTCTAAGTCACTTGGGGTATTCTTAACTCCAGTCTAAGTCACTTGGGGTATTCTTAACTCTAGTTTAAGTCACTTGGGGTATTCTTAACTCCAGTTTAAGTCACTTGGGGTATTCTTAACTCCAGTTTAAGTCACTTGGGGTATTCTCAACTCCCATCTAAGTCACTTGGGGTATTCTTAACTCCAGTTTAAGTCACTTGGGGTATTCTTAACTCCAGTCTAAATCACTTGGAGTATTCTTAACTCCAGTCTAAGTCACTTGGGGTATTCTTAACTCCAGTTTAAGTCACTTGGGGTATTCTTAACTCCAGTCTAAATCACTTGGGGTATTCTTAACTCCAGTCTAAGTCACTTGGGGTATTCTTAACTCCCGTCTAAGTCACTTGGGGTATTCTTAACTCCAGTTTAAGTCACTTGGGGTATTCTTAACTCCAGTTTAAATCACTTGGGGTATTCTTAACTCCAGTCTAAATCACTTGGGGTATTCTTAACTCCAGTCTAAGTCACTTGGGGTATTCTTAACTCCAGTTTAAGTCACTTGGGGTATTCTTAACTCCAGTCTAAGTCACTTGGGGTATTCTTAACTCCAGTTTAAATCACTTGGGGTATTCTTAACTCCAGTCTAAATCACTTGGGGTATTCTTAACTCCAGTTTAAATCACTTGGGGTATTCTTAACTCCAGTCTAAGTCACTTGGGGTATTCTTAACTCCAGTCTAAATCACTCGGGGTATTCTCAACTCCAGTGTAAGTCACTTGGGGTATTCTCAACTCCAGTTTAAGTCACTTGGGGTATTCTTAACTCCAGTTTAAGTCACTTGGGGTATTCTTAACTCCAGTCTAAGTCACTTGGGGTATTCTTAACTCCAGTCTAAATCACTTGGGGTATTCTTAACTCCAGTCTAAGTCACTTGGGGTATTCTTAACTCCAGTTTAAGTCACTTTGGGTATTCTTAACTCCAGTCTAAGTCACTTGGGGTATTCTTAACTCCAGTCTAAATCACTTGGGGTATTCTTAACTCCAGTCTAAATCACTTGGGGTATTCTTAACTCCAGTCTAAATCACTTGGGGTATTCTTAACTCCAGTCTAAATCACTTGGGGTATTCTTAACTCCAGTCTAAATCACTTGGGGTATTCTTAACTCCAGTCTAAATCACTTGGGGTATTCTTAATTCCAGTCTAAATCACTTGGGGTATTCTCAACTCCAGTGTAAGTCACTTGGGGTATTCTCAACTCCAGTTTAAGTCACTTGGGGTATTCTTAACTCCAGTTTAAGTCACTTGGGGTATTCTTAACTCCAGTCTAAGTCACTTGGGGTATTCTTAACTCCAGTCTAAGTCACTTGGGGTATTCTTAACTCTAGTTTAAGTCACTTGGGGTATTCTTAACTCCAGTTTAAGTCACTTGGGGTATTCTTAACTCCAGTTTAAGTCACTTGGGGTATTCTCAACTCCCATCTAAGTCACTTGGGGTATTCTTAACTCCAGTTTAAGTCACTTGGGGTATTCTTAACTCCAGTCTAAATCACTTGGAGTATTCTTAACTCCAGTCTAAGTCACTTGGGGTATTCTTAACTCCAGTTTAAGTCACTTGGGGTATTCTTAACTCCAGTCTAAATCACTTGGGGTATTCTTAACTCCAGTCTAAGTCACTTGGGGTATTCTTAACTCCCGTCTAAGTCACTTGGGGTATTCTTAACTCCAGTTTAAGTCACTTGGGGTATTCTTAACTCCAGTTTAAATCACTTGGGGTATTCTTAACTCCAGTCTAAATCACTTGGGGTATTCTTAACTCCAGTCTAAGTCACTTGGGGTATTCTTAACTCCAGTTTAAGTCACTTGGGGTATTCTTAACTCCAGTCTAAGTCACTTGGGGTATTCTTAACTCCAGTTTAAATCACTTGGGGTATTCTTAACTCCAGTCTAAATCACTTGGGGTATTCTTAACTCCAGTTTAAATCACTTGGGGTATTCTTAACTCCAGTCTAAGTCACTTGGGGTATTCTTAACTCCAGTCTAAATCACTCGGGGTATTCTCAACTCCAGTGTAAGTCACTTGGGGTATTCTCAACTCCAGTTTAAGTCACTTGGGGTATTCTTAACTCCAGTTTAAGTCACTTGGGGTATTCTTAACTCCAGTCTAAGTCACTTGGGGTATTCTTAACTCCAGTCTAAATCACTTGGGGTATTCTTAACTCCAGTCTAAGTCACTTGGGGTATTCTTAACTCCAGTGTAAGTCACTTGGGGTATTCTTAACTCCAGTGTAACTCACTTGGGGTATTCTCAACTCCAGTTTAAGTCACTTGGGGTATTCTTAACTCCAATTTAAGTCACTTGGGGTATTCTTAACTCCAGTGTAAGTCACTTGGGGTATTCTCAACTCCAGTGTAAGTCACTTGGGGTATTCTTAACTCCAGTTTAAGTCACTTGGGGTATTCTCAACTCCCATCTAAGTCACTTGGGGTATTCTTAACTCCAGTTTAAGTCACTTGGGGTATTCTTAACTCCAGTCTAAATCACTTGGAGTATTCTTAACTCCAGTCTAAGTCACTTGGGGTATTCTTAACTCCAGTTTAAGTCACTTGGGGTATTCTTAACTCCAGTCTAAATCACTTGGGGTATTCTTAACTCCAGTCTAAGTCACTTGGGGTATTCTTAACTCCCGTCTAAGTCACTTGGGGTATTCTTAACTCCAGTCTAAATCACTTGGAGTATTCTTAACTCCAGTTTAAGTCACTTGGGGTATTCTTAACTCCAGTTTAAATCACTTGGGGTATTCTTAACTCCAGTCTAAATCACTTGGGGTATTCTTAACTCCAGTCTAAATCACTTGGGGTATTCTTAACTCCAGTTTAAGTCACGGGGTATTCTTAACTCCAGTTTAAGTCACTTGGGGTATTCTTAACTCCAGTCTAAATCACTTGGGGTATTCTTAACTCCAGTCTAAGTCACTTGGGGTATTCTTAACTCCAGTCTAAGTCACTTGGGGTATTCTTAACTCCAGTTTAAGTCACTTGGGGTATTCTTAACTCCAGTTTAAGTCACTTTGGGTATTCTTAACTCCAGTCTAAGTCACTTGGGGTATTCTTAACTCCAGTCTAAATCACTTGGGGTATTCTTAACTCCAGTCTAAATCACTTGGGGTATTCTTAACTCCAGTCTAAATCACTTGGGGTATTCTTAACTCCAGTCTAAATCACTTGGGGTATTCTTAACTCCAGTCTAAATCACTTGGGGTATTCTTAACTCCAGTCTAAATCACTTGGGGTATTCTTAATTCCAGTCTAAATCACTTGGGGTATTCTCAACTCCAGTGTAAGTCACTTGGGGTATTCTCAACTCCAGTTTAAGTCACTTGGGGTATTCTTAACTCCAGTTTAAGTCACTTGGGGTATTCTTAACTCCAGTTTAAGTCACTTGGGGTATTCTTAACTCCAGTCTAAGTCACTTGGGGTATTCTTAACTCCAGTCTAAGTCACTTGGGGTATTCTTAACTCTAGTTTAAGTCACTTGGGGTATTCTTAACTCTAGTTTAAGTCACTTGGGGTATTCTTAACTCCAGTTTAAGTCACTTGGGGTATTCTTAACTCCAGTTTAAGTCACTTGGGGTATTCTTAACTCCAGTCTAAGTCACTTGGGGTATTCTTAACTCCAGTCTAAGTCACTTGGGGTATTCTTAACTCTAGTTTAAGTCACTTGGGGTATTCTTAACTCTAGTGTAAATCACTTGGGGTATTCTTAACTCCAGTTTAAGTCACTTGGGGTATTCTTAACTCCAGTTTAAGTCACTTTGGGTATTCTTAACTCCAGTCTAAGTCACTTGGGGTATTCTTAACTCCAGTTCAAGTCACTTGGGGTATTCTTAACTCCAGTCTAAATCACTTGGAGCATTCTTAACTCCAGTCTAAATCACTTGGGGTATTCTTAACTCCAGTCTAAGTCACTTGGGGTATTCTTAACTCCAGTTTAAGTCACTTGGGGTATTCTTAACTCCAGTTTAAGTCACTTGGGGTATTCTTAATTCCTGTCTAAGTCACTTGGGGTATTCTTAACTCCAGTTTAAGTCACTTGGGGTATTCTTAACTCCAGTTTAAGTCACTTGGGGTATTCTTAACTCCAGTTTAAGTCACTTGGGGTATTCTTAACTCCAGTCTAAATCACTTGGGGTATTCTTAACTCCCGTCTAAGTCACTTGGGGTATTAATAGACAATTGAATAAACGTTCAAAAAATGTATGTGATTTTGCCTAGCAACAAGACCACGCCCATAGCAACAGCCAAATGATCACATATATTGTGAAGATAACAATGGAGATTAATAGACAATTGAATAAACATTCAAAAAATGTATGTAAATATGCCTAGCAACAAGACCACATCCATAGTAACAGCCAAATGATAGCATATATCGTAAAGATAGCAACATGGTTGGATAGGCAACTGGATAGTCATTCACCAAATGAACACTTATTGTTCGCATGTTAGCATTTTTAAAAACTGTACAGTTGTGCTACAATGCCATTGGTGGTATTTTTTGTTTTGTTTTGTGCTACATTTAAAAGTGACTTTTTCATTAGAACGTGTATGATACCTGTGATGATTCAGGGATGGAAGTAGGTGCTGGAGTCTGTAGGAGGTGAACCCATTACATTCCTACATCTATAATGTTTACTAACTGAGCCTGACTGTAGAAATGTTGTCAAAATTGAAATATTGTGTTGTTTTTTATACAGGGTTAATAAATTAAAAGGTGAGAATGATCCACAACATTTATACAGGTGTGTATGATAACATTATTTATATTTGTATAGGATACCTAACACAGATGCAATCTAAAACTATCAACTTACTTTACGTAGCTATAAATTATGTCTATTTTATGTGTACAGAATAACACTTGAGTGCATACATGTAGCACTGTTCCATACATCAACCTTGTACAGAATAACACTTGAGTGCATACATGTAGCACTGCTCCATACATCAACCTTGTACAGAATAACACTTGAGTGCATATGCATATAGCACTGTTCCATACATCAACCTTGTACAGAATAACACTTGAGTGCATATGCATGTAGCACTGTTCCATTCAAAGGCGGTACATAAAGTAAACAACACTACTATCTGTAATAGTAGGACAAACTATAGAGAAAGTAACTAAATATAAAAAAAAAATGTAATGAATGAAAATTTATTTTACATTTATAGGCCATCAGCCCAAAATACATATATGAACAAATAAAGCAAGACAAAAAGTATAATGATTGCATATGTACATGGAACGAAAATATACAACCGAAAAACGTGTCAAGAATAAACATAACTTATGAAATGGAAACGTTTTCTCTCAATCTAAATACCTTATAAATATACATTGCAAGTTGTCTTAGGTGATGAGGGCTTTTACTTGCCATTAAATGATAAATATTATCTAGCGACAAATGAGTCCAAATATTACATGGAAGATGTTACTGTCTTTAATAGTGAACATGTTTTAGATAAACTTAAATTTTTGACAATTTATTAGGCAAAAAAAATAATTGCTTGGTTCCGATTCCCCAACCCCACCTACAAATGTAGCTTTTCACTGCTGACCCTTAAGTTTTTTAGTGTATTCGAGAAAAAAATAAATACAATTGAAAAAATTGTGAAATCTCACGAGAAATAGTGGATGCAGAAACTAACATCAACTTAAAAAGACAAAATAAAAACTGGCAAGTACATCTGATAAGAAGAAATAAACAACACAGAGACCATTTGGAAAACAATGGAAAACCTGAACTAGACACTCACACATGAAAAAAATATATAATAAAATGAAATAAAAAATCTACCTACCACACCTATTCTAAAATTGAGCAAAATCGGAGCCATACAATTTTTTTTTTTTTATTAGACCGTATTCCCAATATTTTTCTTTGTTCAGCCAAGGAAACTACAAATGAAGTAAGGGAACATTATCAAGTTAAAAGATGAGTTGGGACAAAACCCTGGCTTAGGTCAGGAGTATTTTCAGACTAAATGAAGAAATATATTGGGAATTATATAAACTTATCTTCTTAGGAAATTAATTTTTGAAAAATAAGGGAATGATGGTTTGGAATGTTTTAATTCCCATTTTGATCACCACAGAATCAGTGACATAGACACAAGTTGTTGTTGTGTAGAATGGTCATTTCAATCACCACAAAATCAGTGACATAGACACAAGTTGTTGTGATGTAGAATAGTCCTTTGAATCACCACAGAATCAGTGACATAGACACAAGTTGTTGTCATGTGGAATGGTCATTTCAATCACCACAGAATCAGTGACATAGACACACGTTGGTGTTGTGTAGAATGGTCATTTCAATCACCACAGAATCAGTGACATAGACACACGTTGGTGTTGTGTAGAATGGTCATTTCAATCACCACAGAATTAATGATGTAGATGTAGCCACCAGCTGAAGTATGATACTCTAGGTACTAAAAACAGTTTAACTCAGTGCTTGTTATTTTTCTTGTATAGTTACAATCCGTGCACTGCCTTCTCTCAACCACCAGGTACCAGTTGTGCAGATAAAGCTGTAAGTATATGTCCGTGCACATTTACAGGACTATTATATGTTTTACACAAGCGAAAATTGTACATTTGATGTGATCAAACATTTTCACCTCTATCATATGTATATCCACCTTTGTTGTGTAATCTAAGGCACAGACAACTAAGAAGACAGACAGGTAATGGCTATTGTTCAAGGTGTTAATCTGGGGATTAACAGCTCGATCCTTGCCTCAGGTATGCTACAAGGGTCTCAAGCCCTTTAAACGTTACACCGAAAGCTACTGAAGTCCCTCTTTTGGTACTATCGGTGTTTTGTTGTTTAAACAGCACCTCGTCATTGGTAAGGGTCAAAGGTTCAATAGCGTTATTTTCAACCAGAAGCTGACAATTTCTGCAGAAACAGCTTTAAAATCGAGCGAGATTTAGCTGTCAGTGAGTTATTGCCTTGTAAAACTTGCTTGTTTGGGACAGTCAAAATTATGAATATATAATGAACATATTTGATTTAAAAATGCAGCAATATGGAATTTGTTACACACTGTACGACAAATTCTGACGATAGGGCAAGTTGTGTTCTATGGCTTTATAGTAAGTTACACTCTGGGATTTTCGTCCTACTCACTGGGATTTTTGTCAGAAAAGTACATACTTTGTTCAATAGTCATAACATTTCTGATGTTTACATGAGGGTGTATGCATTCATCACCCATGGCAAAATGAACACACAAGCTGTTTACGGGTTCCCGATCAATTTACCGGAGCTGAGTTCCCACCGACCCCACAGCGGTACAAGTATGGCCATGATCAAAGTGAAACTGTACAACGGAAAAGATACAAAATGCTTTGAAAATGATGTTTTAACTAATAAAGAAGGCAAGCTACCTTCACATCATAAAATCTCTTCAGTATGATTGTAAATTTTCTTGGAAAACAATGCGTCGTCTTATTGTATGTTTTGCTTCCAGCATGGTACTGAGAGTCGATTGTTGTTATTTTGATTCATGACATGTGTCGCAATCAACGTAAAAAGATGCAACATTAAGTTTTGTTGCAACAGTGTTGTGTCTACTGTGACCTAGAAAATTACCTTCATCATGCCAACACATGTTTATGTATATAGTGTCGGTCGACAAGATGAGACGGTATGTGTTTACATGTCAACGATATTTGATCTGAGTCGGCTTCAAGTTTGCATGAGAGTTCAAGTGCCGATATTGCAAGTCGTCTGTTACATTTGATGATTCTGTCAGTAAGATAGCAAACTTTCCCATCTAAATATGGCATAGTATCGTGAGGTTTGTTGATTTACGCGAGACTATATTGAATTCGGGTAGATTCACATGTTGGAAAGTTATTTCCATGACAATAGAGTAATGTTTACCCGAGGCTATGATCGAACAATGGGAGAAGGCTTGTTGCCAATCTGCCTTGTTAGTTGTCTGTGTCTAAGGTTACACCATCGTATATGTCATCATTGCAGCAATGTCAGATCTGTAACAAGCCATACATTGTAACTGTGGCAAATATCAGGTATCACCATAAGTATAAAATAGTATACCCTGTATCGAAAGTTATGTATGCGTTTAAACGCTTTAACTGCAATTTTATATGTACAAAGCTTAACCATGTAATGCATGATTTAAGTGCCAGGTTGTGGAACAATGGTTTTGACATTTATGTCATTCATGGATATGGACAGAAACTGAAGATTTCACAATTAATTATTCAAGAAAAATTACTTTTAACATTCCTAAATGAAAATGATGTACAACTCTACAAAATAGCTTAATTAGAGTTTTGAAGCCAATACTGACACAGTTATTGTAACTTACTAATTGTGTATCTCTACTATTCCGTATTACTGAAGCCAATACTGACACAGTTATTGCAACTTACTAATTGTGTATCTCTACTATTCCATATTACTGAAGCCAATACTGACACAGTTATTGTAACTTACTAATTGTGTATCTCTACTATTCCGTATTACTGAAGCCAATACTGACACAGTTATTGTAACTTACTAATTGTGTATCTCTACTATTCCGTATTACTGAAGCCAATACTGACACAGTTATTGTAACTTACTAATTGTGTATCTCTACTATTCCATATTACTGAAGCCAATACTGACACAGTTATTGTAACTTACTAATTGTGTATCTCTACTATTCCGTATTACTGAAGCCATTACTGACACAGTTATTGTAACTTACTAATTGTGTATCTCTACTATTCCGTATTACTGAAGCCAATACTGACACAGTTATTGCAACTTACTAATTGTGTATCTCTACTATTCCATATTACTGAAGCCAATACTGACACAGTTATTGCAACTTACTAATTGTGTATCTCTACTATTCCATATTACTGAAGCCAATACTGACAGTTATTGCAACTTACTAATTGTGTATCTCTACTATTCCGTATTACTGAAGCCATTACTGACACAGTTATTGTAACTTACTAATTGTGTATCTCTACTATTCCGTATTACTGAAGCCAATACTGACACAGTTATTGCAACTTACTAATTGTGTATCTCTACTATTCCGTATTACTGAAGCCAATACTGACACAGTTATTGCAACTTACTAATTGTGTATCTCTACTATTCCGTATTACTGAAGCCAATACTGACACAGTTATTGCAACTTACTAATTGTGTATCTCTACTATTCCATATTACTGAAGCCAATACTGACAGTTATTGCAACTTACTAATTGTGTATCTCTACTATTCCGTATTACTGAAGCCAATACTGACACAGTTATTGTAACTTACTAATTGTGTATCTCTACTATTCCGTATTACTGAAGCCAATACTGACACAGTTATTGCAACTTACTAATTGTGTATCTCTAATATTCCGTATTACTGAAGCCAATACTGACACAGTTATTGCAACTTACTAATTGTGTATCTCTACTATTCCGTATTACTGAAGCCAATACTGACACAGTTATTGCAACTTACTAATTGTGTATCTCTACTATTCCATATTACTGAAGCCAATACTGACACAGTTATTGCAACTTACTAATTGTGTATCTCTACTATTCCGTATTACTGAAGCCAATACTGACACAGTTATTGCAACTTACTAATTGTGTATCTCTACTATTCCGTATTACTGAAGCCAATACTGACACAGTTATTGCAACTTACTAATTGTGTATCTCTACTATTCCATATTACTGAAGCCAATACTGACACAGTTATTGCAACTTACTAATTGTGTATCTCTACTATTCCGTATTACTGAAGCCAATACTGACACAGTTATTGCAACTTACTAATTGTGTATCTCTACTATTCCGTATTACTGAAGCCAATACTGACACAGTTATTGCAACTTACTAATTGTGTATCTCTACTATTCCGTATTACTGAAGCCAATACTGACACAGTTATTGTAACTTACTAATTGTGTATCTCTACTATTCCGTATTACTGAAGCCAATACTGACACAGTTATTGCAACTTACTAATTGTGTATCTCTACTATTCCGTATTACTGAAGCCAATACTGACACAGTTATTGCAACTTACTAATTGTGTATCTCTAATATTCCGTATTACTGAAGCCAATACTGACACAGTTATTGCAACTTACTAATTGTGTATCTCTACTATTCCATATTACTGAAGCCAATACTGACACAGTTATTGCAACTTACTAATTGTGTATCTCTACTATTCCATATTACTGAAGCCAATACTGACATAGTTATTGCAACTTACTAATTGTGTATCTCTAATATTCCGTATTACTGAAGCCAATACTGACACAGTTATTGCAACTTACTAATTGTGTATCTCTAATATTCCGTATTACTGAAGCCAATACTGACACAGTTATTGCAACTTACTAATTGTGTATCTCTACTATTCCGTATTACTGAAGCCAATACTCACACAGTTATTGCAACTTACTAATTGTGTATCTCTACTATTCCATATTACTGAAGCCATTACTGCCACAGTTATTGTAACTCATTCCGTATTACTGAAGCCAATACTGACACAGTTATTGTAACTTACTAATTGTGTATCTCTACTATTCCATTTGAAGGCATGTCAATTTATACCTGCTGCGAATAGTGCATACAGTACTGGTACCCAAGAGTCAATTACATATTCTGTTTCTGGTAGTGATACAGTTTTCACTTATCAAGATGCACAGGATATGACAAGGTACAAAACTATATGTTATCCATATCAGTGCATGTTTACTAAAAGGCCATTTTAACCCCGGCAAAATTATGGGGCATTGAGGTGAATTGCCACAGAAGTCATTTCTAGAGGATCGTGTATCAGTTTGATTTAATCTGTCATTGACAAGTGTTTTGCAAGTCCTCGTTCCAAACAGATCCTTTGAGGTACTTGCATGATTTTCAGTAGTGCACCCTCATATGACAGAGATTACAGTTCTCCTCAATGACATAAAATTTGTATCAAACACTTTTGCGAATGTGTCTCTGTCAAGTTGAAAGTTAACACTATCGTCCAGGCATATACCATCACTAGGATTTTGTGTACACCTTTGGCCCGACAACCACCCACACAGAGCTGATTCAGAGTTCCCGGAGAGCATTTTGCAGAGCCACTATCATAGAAAATTGAAAGCCTGGAAAGATAACATTAGACAGCAGTGTAGAGTACCGGTATTGTCTGCATGTAAATGTTTTCTTGCGACATTTTGGAAGTGCAAGCTGTTATATTACGGTGTGCAGAAGAATGTCATTACATGTATATTTAGTGAATAATGTGCTTGAAAATTAAATTTCAATGCACATGAGTCCATAGTAACTATGGAATGTATCTCATGTCTGGTAGAATATTAAGGATGGATGTGTTTTGAAGGGAAGGTGATGCCAATTTTGGCAGCTATGTGTCATTAAGGGTGCATGATAAAAAATGTAGTGGCAACCTCTGAGATGCCTCCTAAGCAGTGAATAAATTTTGACACAATTGCTAGTTTGTACTTAGTTGAGGAACGGTGCAATTCAAAATTTGGAGTTGCCAGTTTGGCTAAAGTAGCATAAGTCTGAGTCACCAGTCAATAAATCAATTTGACATTTGACCATCTGGCAATCGGCAGCATGTGCACACAGAGTGACTTATCTGATTGGTGGCACTCATCAACATATTATCCAGTATACTAGTTATTTATACCATATAAACCCCTTGCAATTGATGACATTGGCATGATTATGCAGTAAAGACCTTGTATAGCTAAGAAAATTGTTTTAGCAGTTTCTTATCACTCCAGGACAGTTGGAGATGTGCTGTACATTGCCTTTAAGTTATCAACTGTTGTGATATATGTATGTTATCACAACTGTCGATAATTATGGCTTAGAAACCACAGCACAATCTGACCTGTGGATTATACATGTACGTAAGCTTGACCTCATGACAGATCATGTGATTACGTAATTTGCATTGTGATCAGACACCATTTTTGATATGTGATGAAGAATATAGTGCAATGAAGTGTTGCAGTATTCATACAATTTGATTCAAAATTGTAGAAAAAATATATGAATTGTCTTAATTATGTGACAATAATCACATGAAATCAAAATTATCACAACTATTATGATAAATATTTGTTTTCAGGACTACAATAGTAACACTAAAATGTGACAAGTCAGCAGTACCAGCTAGGATAAGTGTAATTGGTGAAGGTACACCAACATTTTATGTAAGTATGACACAATAATAGCAACATTGTATGTAAGTATGACAATATTAGCAACATTGTATGTAAGTATGACACAATAATAGCAACATTCTATGCAAGTATGACAATAATAGCAACATTGTAAGTATGACACAATAATAGCAACATTGTATGTAAGTATGACACAATAATAGCAACATTGTATGTAAGTATGACACAATAATAGCAACATTGTATGTAAGTATGACACAATAATAGCAACATTGTATGCAAGTATGACACTAATAGCAACATTGTATGTAAGTATGACAACAATAGCAACATTGTATGTAAATATGACACAATAATAGCAACATTGTATGTAAGTATGACACAATAATAGCAACATTGTATGTAAGTATGATACAATAATAGCAACATTGTATGTAAGTATGACACAACAATAGCAACATTGTATGTAAGTATGACAATAATAGCAACATTGTATGTAAGTATGACAATAATAGCAACATTGTATGCAAGTATGACAACAATAGCAACATTGTATGTAAGTATGACACAATAATAACAACATTGTATGTAAGTATGACAATAATAGCAACATTGTATGCAAGTATGACAACAATAGCAACATTGTATGTAAGTATGACACAATAATAGCAACATTGTATGTAAGTATGACAATAATAGCAACATTGTATGCAAGTATGATACAATAATAGCAACATTGTATGCAAGTATGACACAATAATAGCAACATTGTATGTAAGTACGACACAGTAATAGCAACATTGTATGTAAATATGACACAATAATAGCAACATTGTATGCAAGTATGACAATAATAGCAACATTGTATGTAAGTATGACACAATAATAGCAACATTGTATGTAAGTATGACACAATAATAGCAACATTGTTTGTAGGTACCACACAATAATAGCAACGTTGTATGTAAGGGAAGAAGTTCGCGGTTCCGTCCCTGGTTTCCGTGATATTCCAAACCCTCCCCAACCATGGGTGGTTTTGTTACTTTGTTACCATGAATATTCATAAGACACTTATTACCGCATAGCATTGCGTAATATATTCAGAGTGAATGAGCCTGAATAATCATCAGATTGTGATAGATATGTTTGGGTCCGTGGGACGGTTGGTTTCCATCCGTCCTATAGTACAATATAAATGCGAAAAATATTTTTCCTTGAGATACATATTGATACATCGACAATTTTCAAGGACACAAAGGCCAGGTTTACGTGTCAGCGACCCTTATCAGTGCAGAATTAGATCGTACTATCATATTCCGTGCAGTTGGTGAACTATGACGTAAAAAATTAATTTTGTGACGATTGTAAAGTTTTTAAAGTATTCATTGACGTAAAAATCAAGTTTAATGGTAGACATGCATTTTAAGGGTATTCAATGTATGACACAACTGCCGAAGTTGAACGTCTTTCTTGGATTACGATGAGATTGTAGCGTGATTGAATAGCAACCATGACCATGCCCTTAGCAACAATCAAATGGCAGTATATTTTGATTAAATAACAACATTTTCTGGTAGGCAAGTGAGTAAACATTCAAAAAATGTATGCAAATATCCCTAGCAACCTTGACCACACCCATAGCAACAGCCAAACAGTGGTGTATTTCACAAAGATAACGACAGGGATTCTTAGACAAGTGAACAAACATTCAAAAAGTGTATGAAAATATACCTAGCGACAAGACCATGCCCATAGCAACATCCAAATGATCACAGATATTGCAAAGATAACAGTAATTAATAGACAAATGAATTAAACATTCACAAAATGTATCTAAATGTGCCTAGCAACAAGACCACACACATAGCAACAGCCAAATGATCACAGATATTGCAAAGATAACAACAGCAATTAATAGACAAATGAATAAACATTTACAAAATGTATGCAAATATGTCTAGCAACAAGACCACGCCCATAGCAACAGCCAAATGATCACATATATTGCAAAGATAACAACAGGTTGGATAGGCAAATGAAAACCTATACCTAGCATGGCTCAACACATTTTTAAAAACATTGTAGTTGTGCTACCTTGCCATTGGCACTATTTTTTGATCAAACAGCCAACAATTCATTCACTGAAAACTGTTACAATACCAGTACTTAGACATTGTACATGACTGTTAATTGGAGGTTTATTTTATCCAGAAGTGGTACAGCAATAAATAAGTTGAAATCATTTGTGGGTTTTTGATTGGATTTATCTACAAATGATACAATACTGTTCTTTGTGTTTGACATTTCAAGTAAATCATTATATTTAACATAATTGAAAGCATGCAGTTCCAAAAAATGTTCCAGTTTCAGTTAGTGCACTTTTTGTGCTTTACTATGCTAACTATTTACTTGTCTATGTACAGAACATAGATATCACTACAGTCTGTGCCTGTCCTGGTGCATGTAAAGATGGTCTACCAGTGATCAATATTAAAGAAGGTCTAAGTACTGGTAGCATACTATGTATTGTGTAAGTAGTTATTTTTATTTATACTGAATAGTTCTTTCAAGTTTTTATAAACTTGTCTCCCAAGAAGTTCAGTGATATCTGTCCCTAATATAGAAAGAAACAGGAGTGCCCTCAGGAAAGTCTGTGTTCTTCAGTAGGGTCAAACTGAAAAATTGAATCCAACTCAGACCAGGACTTGAACCCTGACCACAGTGGTAAGAGGCAAGAGGGGTTCACTTACTTGGCCACTGACATTCTTGGTAGTTGTAGACACTTTAGCTGTTATGCTAAAATTTATGTATTCCAGTCTCTACTGGTATTGCCATCACCTTCGTCATAACTGTAATACACTTTTCAGCAATTTTTTAGCTCAACTGAACCCAGGATGATAATACCATTCACACGGTTTCTGTATAAAATCTGAATTCTTTGTTTCACCAGCTGCTGGCCATGAGTCTGGTTATCAGCAAAATACATGGTTTACAGTTTGGCTACTAGGGGGCACTCTACACATGTGGCTATCAGCAAATAGCTTTCAGTTATTAGATATTAATATCACAAACTTATAAATATCACTAATGACTTATTTTGCTGGATGACTTCTCATTAGATATGTTAGAGCTATTTGTAATGTCATTCACTAGTGTACCTTAAGTGTCTGTAAGTATACATTTATTATTCATGCACTGTGCATTAGTGACAATAAAGCAATGTAATACAATAAGATGAACACAATGTACCAGTCTATTAGTAAAAAGTAGTCCATAAGAACTAGCTGAAGACAGTTAAATTCCAAAATTTTCTAGTCACAACAATATCTAGATTTGCAGTATTTCAATACAAATGTTTTATTTGTTAATTCTCTCTTCAGGTTCTTTGTTGTACTTATTATATACCTTATAATTCTCTCTTCAGGTTCTTTGTTGTACTTATTGTATACCTTATCACTGGTGCTCTGGTCAATAAATATGTACGAAATAAAGAAGGTGCTGAAATAGTACCCAACTCAGGATTTTGGTCAGATCTGCCTTATCTCATCAAGGTAACTATTACATCCACACTTATCTCATCAAGGTAACTATTACATCCACACTTATCACATCAAGGTAACTATTACATCCACACTTATCACATCAAGGTAACTATTACATGCACACTTATCACATCCAGGTAACTATTACATCCACACTTATCACATCAAGGTAACTATTACATCCACACTTATCACATCAAGGTAACTATTACATCCACACTTATCACATCAAGGTAACTATTACATCTACACTTATCACATCAAGGTAACTATTACATCCACACTTATCACATCAAGGTAACTATTACATCCACACTTATCACATCAAGGTAACTATTACATCTACGCTTATCACATCAAGGTAACTATTACATCCACACTTATCACATCAAGGTAACTATTACATCTACACTTATCACATCAAGGTAACTATTACATCTACACTTATCACATTAAGGTAACTATTACATCCACACTTATCACATCCAGGTAACTATTACATGCACACTTATCACATCAAGGTAACTATTACATGCACACTTATCACATCAAGGTAACTATTACATCCACACTTATCACATCAAGGTAACTATTACATCCACACTTATCACATTAAGGTAACTATTACATCTACACTTATCACATTAAGGTAACTATTACATCCACACTTATCACATCCAGGTAACTATTACATGCACACTTATCACATCAAGGTAACTATTACATGCACACTTATCACATCAAGGTAACTATTACATGCACACTTATCACATCAAGGTAACTATTACATCCAAACTTATCACATCAAGGTAACTATTACATCCACACTTATCACATCAAGGTAACTATTACATCCACACTTATCACATCAAGGTAACTATTACATCCACACTTATCACATCAAGGTAACTATTATATCCACACTTATCACATCAAGGTAACTATTACATCCACACTTATCACATCAAGGTAACTATTACATCCACACTTATCACATACAGGTAACTATTACATCCACACTTATCACATCAAGGTAACTATTACATCCACACTTATCACATCAAGGTAACTATTACATCTACACTTATCACATCAAGGTAACTATTACATCCACACTTATCACATACAGGTAACTATTACATCCACACTTATCACATCCAGGTAACTATTACATCCACACTTATCACATCCAGGTAACTATTACATCCACACTTATCACATCAAGGTAACTATTATATCCACACTTATCACATCAAGGTAACTATTACATCCACACTTATCACATCAAGGTAACTATTACATCCACACTTATCACATCAAGGTAACTATTACATCCACACTTATCACATCCAGGTAACTATTACATCTACACTCATCACATCCAGGTAACTATTACATCCACACTTATCACATTAAGGTAACTATTACATCCACACTTATCACATCCAGGTAACTATTACATCCACACTTAACACATCAAGGTAACTATTATATCCACACTTATCACATCAAGGTAACTATTACATCCACACTTATCACATCCAGGTAACTATTACATCTACACTTATCACATACAGGTAACTATTACATCCACACTTATCACATACAGGTAACTATTACATGCACACTTATCACATCCAGGTAACTATTATATCCACACTTATCACATCAAGGTAACTATTACATCCACACTTATCACATCCAGGTAACTATTACATCTACACTTATCACATACAGGTAACTATTACATCCACACTTATCACATCCAGGTAACTATTACATCTACACTTATCACATACAGGTAACTATTACATCCACACTTATCACATACAGGTAACTATTACATCCACACTTATCACATACAGGTAACTATTACATGCACACTTATCACATCAAGGTAACTATTACATCTACACTTATCACATACAGGTAACTATTATATCCACACTTATCACATCAAGGTAACTATTACATCCACACTTATCACATCCAGGTAACTATTACATCTACACTTATCACATACAGGTAACTATTACATCCACACTTATCACATACAGGTAACTATTACATGCACACTTATCACATCCAGGTAACTATTATATCCACACTTATCACATCAAGGTAACTATTACATCCACACTTATCACATCCAGGTAACTATTACATCTACACTTATCACATACAGGTAACTATTACATCCACACTTATCACATCCAGGTAACTATTACATCTACACTTATCACATACAGGTAACTATTACATCCACACTTATCACATACAGGTAACTATTACATCCACACTTATCACATACAGGTAACTATTACATGCACACTTATCACATCAAGGTAACTATTACATCTACACTTATCACATCCAGGTAACTATTACATGCACACTTATCACATCAAGGTAACTATTACATCTACACTTATCACATCCAGGTAACTATTACATGCACACTTATCACATACAGGTAACTATTACATCCACACTTATCACATCAAGGTAACTATTATATCCACACTTATCACATCAAGGTAACTATTACATCCACACTTATCACATCCAGGTAACTATTACATCTACACTTATCACATCCAGGTAACTATTACATCCACACTTATCACATTAAGGTAACTATTACATCCACACTTATCACATCCAGGTAACTATTACATCTACACTTATCACATACAGGTAACTATTACATCCACACTTATCACATACAGGTAACTATTACATCCACACTTATCACATACAGGTAACTATTACATGCACACTTATCACATCAAGGTAACTATTACATCTACACTTATCACATCCAGGTAACTATTACATGCACACTTATCACATCAAGGTAACTATTACATCTACACTTATCACATCCAGGTAACTATTACATCTACACTTATCACATCAAGGTAACTATTACATGCACACTTATCACATCAAGGTAACTATTACATCTACACTTATCACATCCAGGTAACTATTACATGCACACTTATCACATCAAGGTAACTATTACATCTACACTTATCACATCCAGGTAACTATTACATCTACACTTATCACATCAAGGTAACTATTACATCTACACTTATCACATCCAGGTAACTATTACATGCACACTTATCACATCCAGGTAACTATTACATCTACACTTATCACATCCAGGTAACTATTACATCTACACTTATCACATCAAGGTAACTATTACATCTACACTTATCACATCCAGGTAACTATTACATGCACACTTATCACATCAAGGTAACTATTACATCCACACTTATCACATCAAGGTAACTATTACATCCACACTTATCACATCAAGGTAACTATTACATCCACACTTATCACATCAAGGTAACTATTACATGCACACTTATCACATTAAGGTAACTATTACATCCACACTTATCACATCAAGGTAACTATTACATGCACACTTATCACATCCAGGTAACTATTACATCCACACTTATCACATCAAGGTAACTATTACATCCACACTTATCACATCAAGGTAACTATTACATCCACACTTATTTCCTAACAGGAAAGCAGGGAAAAGATGACAATCATTTTGACAGGACAGGTGGAATCATGGGAGTTGTGTTTTTTACAACATCTCTCGTACCAAACCATGGTGTTGTGTTTAATTTTTATTTAATCCAAACATAGACTATTGTCATCTATCATATTAGATATAACCATGGTTGTTACTTCATGTTAAATGCACAGACTTACGTTGTATAATATGTTGAGTTTTGAATTGCCTCTTCTTCTTTGTTTTGTAGGACGGGATCCTGTTTGCTATCAGTCCTTGCAAGAAGCAAACAGCATACGATCAGATATAAGGAGTAAGGTAGAGAAGAGAGCAGTATATAGTAGATTGTCTGGAGATCACAACATGACATTTCAAAAAGGATGCAGAGCTGAAATTTTGTAGAGTAATGGAGTATTTCATCTTCTCATCTAACAAGTTGCCATGGCAGTGTCGTGACTTGAAAGCAAGAATGATGTTATAATTGTGAGATATACTTGATACTGTTACTAGTGAAATAAGTGCCTCAAGTGGTGGGTGGGGTGGGGGAGAGGGTGAGAATAATGACAGGGTGGTAAGGGTGGCGTGAGGGGTGAGAGTAGTAGTGATGTGTGTGCGTGTGGGGGGGGGGATACAACAATGATGCAAAGTTTTACTTCAAAATATTCTTTTGGAGAATTTATGGGATGAGCATGGGTGATAACAAGTCAGTGTAAAACTGAATAATGATCAAATACCAAAGTTTACACATTATTTCTAAAGGTTTGAATTTGAACTAATAGAAATGTGTACATGTAGATTGTAATGCATAGTAAGTCATTACTTGTATAGATTATAAGTAAGACTATATCTATATGATGTAGTTATATGCATTAAAAACATATTTTCAATAGTATTTTGTTAAAGTATAGATATTAGAGAGACCAATGTATATAGTTTAAGTAGACAAGAACTTAGTAATGAAATCAAATATGATGGAAACAATCCAATATTCACAATGATATAACCAGATTAAAGACGAGTTTGGTGAGAGTTTGGGGTTAAAATTGAAAAGTAAAATAGTGGGATGAGGGGAAGGGAATAAAGAAAGGAGATTGTACTCAGTAGTTTTGTAATTGGATTATTGACTATAGGACATACTGGTACTATAATTGGATTATTGACTATAGGACATACTGATACTATATATAGTTTTATATGGTTAGGTTCATATTAAAATCATAACATTTTCTTACATTATTACTGAGATTGTAAACATTTTTTGAAATCAGTACTTCTAGTTAAAGTATAAATTGAAAAAAAAAGGTGGAGTTGATAACTGTGTTTATAAAACAAATGATTGTCATAGCTACTGTGTTGAATGTTAGTAATACACCTTATTCTGGTACCAGAAAGACAAAAGATTGTATAGTTTGGCCACTAGGGGTGCTATTCAAGTAGATTTTGACCAAAAGGGACTGGAATCATTTAGTACTGTACTGAAGTGTACTTTGGAATAGCATTTGTTGTGATGCTTCATGGCAAGAAGTAGGTCACAAAATGAGTGTAAACAAAGTTTGTGAGTTTGTAAAACTGAATTGCTACTGGAAACAGAAAATATAGACTTATACTTGTATATCAATTATCCAAGAATGAGTTTTTGTTTAATACACCCATTTTGTTGACAGTACAGTACAGCCAGTGACTTGGCATACAAAATTATAACCATCATTTTCCCAAATGTTGAGATGCCTACACTTCTGGTACATTACAAAATGGTTTAAAACTAGATAAACCAGAGTATATGGTTGTATAGTTTATACCAGTTGAAAGATATAGGAACAAATTACAGTATATTTCTCAAGGATTTTTTGTGTAAGAATAATAACACTCACACCAAAATTATGGATTCTCACATTTGGGACGTTGGTGATTATTACAATGAATGTAATAAGTGGACAATAGTTACAATCGTAATGAGATAATCTGAAATAAAGATATATTGAAATGTGTTCTTTAAAAGTGTGTATCAGATTAGACCTTGAAACAAATGAATTTGTCTTCAAAATAAAGCTTTTATACCAGACAGCTACCAAGTTTTTGAAGTCTAACACAAATAGCATTAAAATTTGGATGATCTTTCTTGAGATTTAAAAGTCATTTTGTAATTTGATAAAAATTAATGAGAAAGCAATACTTACGGTAAACAAATACTCTGGAATAATACAAAATTGATAAAAGTTCTTATCCATTGAAAAATTGATGCCCTTTTGTGATTGGTTCATTTTGAATATAAGATATGCACATAATTTGCATATTAGTGTAGACAATTATTTTAATCTAGCATACCTTGTATCATTTCCCATAATTGATTGTTGTGTGTGTTTGAAGATGATCACATTGACATGTACAAGTACATACACCATAATTGATTGTTGTGTGTGTTTGAAAGATGATCACATTAACATGTACAAGTACATACACCATAATTGATTGTTGTGTGTGTTTGAAAGATGATCACATTAACATGTACAAGTACATACACCATAATTGATTGTTGTGTGTGTTTGAAAGATGATCACATTAACATGTACAAGTACATACACCATAATTGATTGTTGTGTGTGTTTGAAAGATGATCACATTAACATGTACAAGTACATACACCATAATTGATTGTTGTGTGTGTTTGAAAGATGATCACATTAACATGTACAAGTACATACACCATAATTGATTGTTGTGTGTGTTTGAAAGATGATCACATTAACATGTACAAGTACCTACACCATAATAAACATATCTTGAGTTTAATATACTATCAATGTTGAAGTTGTTTCACAAGGTATACAAATAAGGTCTTGATTTTCATTGTATAAACTGAAATACATTTATTGATCTACGAAATATGAAAAGAATTCTTCTTCACCATATTTTGGTGTTATGGTTTAAAATCTGCAATTGTTTTGGTGGGGGTGGGGTGGGGTTGTTGAGATTTTGGTTTACAGCTAGCATAATCTGTCTGATTTAAAAAGGTATTTGCAATATCTCTGTGTTCTCACGTAGATTTCAGTGTTGTGATATGGTATGTTAAGGTTACACTTCAGATCTTTTCAAGTAACTATTTTATCTACTGTTTTTGTTTTATTTATGTGTCTGCTGAAACAAGTTTCTTATTTCTGTTTTTAATTTTTTTTCATATTTGTGCTTATTTATGAAAGTGAAGATTGTCTGATCAAGGTTGAAAGATAAAGTTTTGTATTTTGCCATTGTTTGGAAAATTATTGAATTTTGAGAAGTGGGGATTGCTAAGAAGGTGTTGTTATCTAAAACAGTCTGATGTTAGTTAACCTGTCATTGTTTGTATTTGTTGGTTTCACTTTTAGCACAACTGAAGTGGGGTTGGTTTTGAATTTGTCACTATGTTAAAACTGTACTAGACACTTAAAATACCACTAATTAGACATTGTACATGTTATATGTGGTCGATATTAACCATAAACAGGGCAGAAACACATTGCAATCATGAATGCTGTTGAAGGGTGCTGATGTTTAGGGTATACACCCAAACACCAATTTGATTTGAATCAGTGTGTATAGAGCTGTACTAACTGCAACTAGAATGTTTTGTTAGGGTACAATAATTTTACACATTATATCATACACCATAAATAATATGGTATCAGTGTGGCATCACCTGTGGGTATTTAAAACATGTTTTTTTGTAGCTTTAATTTGTGATAACAAAAACAAAACACATTGCTTGGTTAGTTTTGTGTGTTTAATGTTCAACGTATTGATTAGAGATGAAAAGAATTATGTTATTGTATATCTTACCACAGTAACTGTATTTGTAGCATTTGTTTTGTACATAGTTTACTTTATGTAGGAAATAGACAACATTTTCACACAATGGTAGACAATTGCATTTGATTGTCATTCATATTCATTGCTATTTCTGAATTTGAATTTTATCTGTAGACACTTGAGTTGTAACAAACAGTGCCCTCTAGTAGTCTTTATTGGTACTTTCCTATCAAACATTACCATCAAACAAACTGAATTTAGGAGGGGTTGAGAGACTAAAATTCTTATAAGTGAAAATCAAATTAATTTCATAAGTTATTACTTGTTTTAAAGTGGCCATCTGGATGAAAATTTGGTATTTATTTTGGAATTTTTATTTGATAAAACAGCTTCACCATGTATTTCTACTTGAAAAAATAATGTGAAATAACATATACCAAGTCCATGTTCACATCTCAATAAAGGACAAAACATTAAACAATGTGTAAAATGTTTGTTATTGTACGTACAATAACAAACTTTTTGCACTTTGTGCATCTTTTTGCAATGTATTCAGTTATGAACATGGACTTGGTAGATGTTATTTTGCATTATTTTTCCAAGTAGAAAAACATACTGAAGCTGTTTTATCAAATAAAAATCCAAAATAAATACCAAATTTTCATCCAGATGGCCACTTTAATTGCTTAGTCTTGTATGATAGATGTATTGCATCATATCAGCTCTATTTATTTATTCATGTCATTATCTTTAACTGCAGCATTTGGTGCAATATTGTAGTATTATGTGTGTAGAATGAATATAGCATAATCAGTTATGTAAATTTGTAAATATCGTGGTCATCAACTGGCAAGCAATCATAGATCATTTCTAATTATGCTAAATAGTGGTGAGGACTTTGTAAAAACCAGTATAAAACATGTCAGTCTGGTTATGAAGTGAGATCCATTCATATTTGATGCTAATTTTGGTAGAGAATCTTAAGGAAGTTTAATTTATATGTAGTTGTCACCATTGACAAAAACAAAATTGTGGAATTGTGTATGTCCAAAATGTCAAATATGTTGGTTTGTGTTTTTGAGTTGTGCTAATGACGCTATATAGTGTTCATTAATGCCACTGTACATATGGTACAGTTGTAATGTTGTCACATCCTAGAAGTTTTCAGGTTGGACTTTATAAAGTAACTGATAGTTGTAGTTTTAGAGCCAAGTACAATGTACATCAATTTAATATATTTAGAGGAACACAAGCTGAATTTATACATTTTAGGGAACAATTTTTGGCAGAACACTTATATTGTACTCACAATATATTGTACTCACTGAAAACAAAGTTAACCATCATTTACAACCTGTATCAAGATATAAACAATCCAAATACCTAATTTATTACACATATCAAAAGATGTTGAGGAAATGCCAGTATATAATCAACAGTTCTAACAATGGCAGAAGACAAATTGTAATGATATAGAGATAAAATACATGCATTGACATTTAACATTACACTACAACTGTTTAATGTAGGGTTTTGTCAAAGTATTTTCGTTTGAGTAAAACGTTTCTTAAACTCAGCTTGTGCCACTTTAACACCAAACAGAAGCCAAGTTGTATGCATTCTAACTAAAAATATGGCATTTATATGCCAGTCATTCTGTCATCATGACAACACACGTCTGTCATTCATTTTGCAGTGCTCAAAATGTGTCAAATCTCATGCAATCACCAGTTTGTATTTTCATCACTTCTAATGAAATTTATTTTAGGCAAATGTATTATTTATTAAACAATAATGTACGCCCTCCCAGCCCATAATGGACGAAAGCAAACTTTGCACGACATAATGGGCGAGGCGACAGCCGAGCCCATTATGGAGTGCAAAGTTTGCTTGAGTCCATTATGGAATGGGAGGGCGTACATTATTATTATTATTTTATAGTTTTGCCAATTTTAGTGAATTTGTAGACCGAGAGACGCAAAACAACGTATAATATACACAGCGGTGAACATCGTCTGCCATGTTCGGCCCGAAAGCTGAATACTAATCATAGCGACACACGTACGTACACGTACACACACATATACACTTCAGTGAACTGCTGTGAACACAAATTTGTTTCATGAATGCGTTGTATTTTTAAACAGTGGAAATGACAATAATAAGTAACAACATACATTTCGAAAAAATACCTAGTCGTATGAAGAAACAGAACAATAAGCTTGTATTGTTATGCTCGTTCCAGGGCCGCGATGCCCAATAACGGAGTACATTATCAGTAATAATGTACAGCGATGACGTCACAAAATTCACTGGAATTGGTAATGCTATAATATAATACCCAATATTGTTTTATTTCAGCATGACAATGCTGATGACATGAAGGTTTTCTCACTGTATTTGACTCATGAAAAGCCCCCTCCCCCTCCCCAAACATGTCAGCTGTATTTTCTGTAGTTGAACAAAGAGAAATAGTGGTAAATAATATTATATAAGTAATGTGTTTTTAATTATCCCAGTATGTACTTTGTTCTGTGTACTCATTTATTTGACTTTAGCACATTTATTTGCTTCAGTTTTGACTTTATTCTATAATATATCATTTGTATTCTGGACTTACAGAAAGTATGGGTTTTACTGTATGCTGATTTTTTGGTTGGTGCAATATTTACAACGTATTATTACACATAGTGTGTATTTCTTGCTATTGGTTTTATTTGTGTCATTCTAAAATACATGCATTGACAGCTCATTTGGTAATATCAAATTGTTTTGTTATGGTTTTCTGACTTTTCATAATTGTAAATGTGAAATAGAAATCAAATTTGCATATTTGAAGAAATTGTTTCAAAATTGAAGATTAATTACTGGACACACACATTACTATCCCTAATAGCCATCATATCTCTACTCTCCATAACACCCAAGTAAAGTGATTCTACTGTGTCACACTTAATTACAACCCATAACACCCAAGTAAAGTGATTTCACTGTGTGTCACACTTATTTACAACCCATAATACCCAAGTAAAGTGGTTCTACTGTGTCACACTTGTTTGCAACCCATAACACCCCATGATCTCACTGTGTGTCACACTTACTTACAACCCCTAACACCCAAGTAAAGTGATTTCACTGTGTGCCACACTTATTTACAACCCATAACACCCAAGTATGGTGATTTCACTGTGCCACACTTATTTACAACCCATAACACCCAAGTAAAGTGATTTCAGTGTGCCACACTTATTTACAACCTATAACATTGTTGGGCTGAATGAAATGAAGTACACTATACTCATCACTCACATTCTACATATCATCTGTACATTTATAGAAATCATGTAATAAGGTTAATATTCATTTTAATGCACAGTCACTACACTTGAGAAGTTTTCATACCTGCAATTGCAATAATGCTTATAAAGGTTACATGGAATGTTCTGTTCATTTCATTTTTAATATAAGTAGACTGAATTATATAATATTTAAAGTCTTATCACTCCGCTCAAGGTTATTACCTATTGTATTAAGGAGTGGATACGAGATGTGAATGTTGGTAATCCCTAGTGGAATGATTTTCCATTTATGGGTGGGTGGGTGGATGGGGCTTCGGATCTTATTTCCTGGTTTTCATTACCTGCCCTGCCTTCCCTCATCACCCATTATATATTTTGGAGTCTGCTTACTCTCCTCATTCGTACTTCAGTGTCGTGAACAAGGGATGACACCGACCTCTTCCCTTCACCTGGTTATATACCTGTCCTCATTAATATTCATGCAGTCATTTGCATATTGCGTAGTAATTTCACTCCGTGATAAGGCTTTTAATATATATCCAAGAATAAATCAGAAGTTTTCCAAAGGAACGTCTTGTTTCTGATGTACTTTGTATAGCAATGAATGACTGTATCAGATTCTAAAGTGTGAGATATGATGTACTTTGCAATGAATGCCTGTCAGATCCTACAAGATATGATGTCCTTTGCAATGAATGCCTGTATCAGATCCTAAAGTGAGATATGATGTACTCTGCAATGAATGCCTCAGTCAGATCCTACACGAGATATGGTGTACTTTGCAATGAATGCTTGTCTGATCCTAAAGTGTGAGATATGTACTCTGCAATGAATGCCTCAGTCAGATCCTACACGAGATATGGTGTACTTTGCAATGAATGCCTGTCAGATCCTAAAAGTGCGAGATATGATGTACTCTGCAATGAATGCTTGTCTGATCCTAAAGTGTGAGATATGTACTTTGTAATGAATGCCTATCTGAACAGACGGTGACTTACATACATACATACATACATACATATAGTACATATCCATACACAATACACACATCCAGCGATAACTTAGTATAATGTATGTACTGGTATACATACATAGGCAAATCGAGACGGACAGACATAGACAAATCAATATAGACACACTTGCACACAAAGACAAATAGACACACAAACACAGACATTAAATGGACACCAAGGGTTGAAATTACAGTAATTATCTAGTATTTTATTCATCAACAATTACTGGTCTTTTCTAAAACAATCTCCCTGTAGGTTGTTTGTACTACAACAATCTACAAATTACATCACAATACAACTGAGGGACCAACAAAAATAATGAGGGGAAATTTCAAATGTACTTTGAAGTTGTTGTACAGCCTCTTTGCTTTTCAACTGAAAATTCCAACAAAATATAACAACTTTGCATACACTGTATTCATTGAAATCCCATAGTAACAATACTGTTGCCATAGAAACCATACATGTTATGGACATGCTGGTTTCTAAGCAATACTGTTGCCATAGAAACCATATATGTTATGGACACACAACATGGTTTCTAAGTAATGTTAATAATTCGCCTATTGATTCTCGCATCATTTTCCTAGAAGATTTTTAATATTTGAATAAAGTTCAAAAATTTAGAATTTTTTTTCATTATTAGCAGACATCTGTGTTATTAGTTAATACAGTTTTTGACCAGTGGGCAAACTTTAAAGATCTGGAATCTCAAGGTGATAATAAATACTAACATAACTTAAGTTATAAACTTTAATCAAAATGGAATGCAAAATGTAGTTGTTTTCTGGGAATTTTACATATCTTGAAAATAAGGATATGATATGAATTCGTCCACTTTTACACCAATATGCTTTCAGTTATGAACTTTTTACTGATTCTTATTTTTTTCAGAAGGGTTCCATTTTCATGTCTCAATTTCTAAGGAGGGCATGTGTTTAACACAGATCTACTTGTTGGTGGAAATATTTTGCCAAAACATTGGACTGTTCACAATCATTATTGCTTCCTTACACATGAATGGCAATTAAAAAAGCTAAACTTTTACCACCAAAAGCAAGTTTGTGTCATTGTAGTAGAAGTCTTACTAATGGAAATACAGCCATGGAATACACGAAATTACAAAAATAATTCGGGGTAATTCATTGTTATGCCAAGTTAAAATATTCAAAATCCAATCTGAATTTGACTTGAAAATGATTTTAAACTTAACATGATTTCAACTGATAAACAATACCCTGATAAATAAAACAGTATGTTTGCTTAGATGGTCAAAATGATCAAATATGGTAAATAAAATGATAAAACAATTGTCATTTCACCCACAAGGCTCATTTTTGTATGATTTTGTATTTACAGGCTGATCTGCGATACTAGATCAGCATGACCTTTGACCTTGTCCAGTGATGCAAGTGGTGCAGCTAAATGCATAGCATTCCAGGTTTCACTTCCCTCCGTTGATGAGAAAGATAACACCTGTGAGGTTTCGGCCAATGCACCTGTAACAAAAGAACAGATGGAAAAACTGTAAGACTTAGTATCACAAACTTGTAATATCATAACAGACCTGTTATCTTTGTGTATGTTCCAGTCAACGTGCAGGCTTTGTCAAAGTATTCAATTTGTAGCCTCTAGAATGTGTACCAGTAATTTGGAATAGCTACAAACCCTTCAGAATTATTCACTGAAAGGTTTACAGTTTATTAACTAGTATGAATCAATGTTACAAATGTTGAGCTGTATTCTGCGTTTGAAAAACAACAACAACTTAACCTTCATTTTCAGTTGAATGTTTTGTTAATGTGAATGTTGACCTACAGGCTACAAGAAGCACTGTATTTTTCATGTCTTCAAATGTTCATGATATGGATATTTTTGTACTCATTACCCCCTATAGTAATGGTACCTTGTGTACTATAAGTTAAAACTAATGGCATTATCCCATCTCCCCTAAACATGACACACTGTGATTTATAGTAACAAACCAGATTGACTGTGCAGCTTCAATTAGACACCTTAATGTTTTTACATCTTTCACTAGGCTTTTATTTACAAATTACATAAAACAAAATACAGACACTGATAGTGTGCATGCATTGTACAACACTATCAACATTACTGTCGGATGAAACCAGGAAGGTTCAAACACTCGCCATTTATTTGTATTCACAGTGAGATACAATGTAACATTTCATATATGCATGCATGTTATCAGTCTCTATATTTTATTTGTTTGTGTAATTCATTACAAAAATACGCTGTGCGAGATGTGAAAAAAAACATTGTGTTATCAAATCGAAACTCAGTCTTTTTGGTTTGGTAGCGACAACTTACAAGTGTTGGCTGAAAACACCTGGGACCACCTTTACCTTTGTTACCCCATCCTGTCCCATCTTCCCCTAAACATGGCACCCTGTGTATGTATGAGTATTGACAACACCTGGGGTCCATTTTACTGTTGGTCCCCCCCCCCCCCCCCCCCCCCAATCTGGACAGTGTGTATATTTATCAGTTATGGCTGACAACACCAGGGGATCACTTTTCCATTTCCTCACACACTGTATCTCCCTATTCACAACACTGACAATAACAACTTACCAGTAATAGCTGATAGTGCCTGGGGACCACTTTTACTTTTGTACATTAGAATGTTTCCAGTCAGAAGAACACCAGAAACAAATGTTGCTCCATTGATGTCAGCTAGGAGGGCACCATTACCTTGTACCATTCCACTCACTTGCTGGACACTTCCAGCTCCGTTGTCAACAGCAACTGATACAGCACTCTTGATATGTCCAGGACCTTGGTCAAAATGGTTACACTTAATCTGTTCAACAAAATATATTTCAAATTAAAATTCTTCCTTGAAAGGCAAACCAATGCATGATTTTAGAAATGCAGAAAGTGTAAAATTTAGTCTCAAAGTTGAAGAGAAATTGTCCCTCTATTGACATCTTGCTATCAAACTTTGTCCACTTCCAAACACTTTTTGTGCTAGATTACGATATCATGTAAAGACAGCCAACCTTTCAGTTAGTAATACTTATAATACCATGATTGTAGTATTAACATCTGGTTTGCAAAGACATTCTCATTAATAAGCCTTGTTTAGTGACAATGTTCACATTTGTCTTGCTATTAGTTGCATTTGCAGAGGTGAGTGTGCCCTCTATCATCTCTCTGCCGAGTAAACCCATCATAATATGTCTATATGTCTATGTATTTCTAAACTTTTGATAAACAAGTTGCTATCTAAATACATCATAGTCCAGTAATCAAACACAAAATATTGGAAAATTTGACCACTAGCAATGTTGTTCATAGGAAGTCTTTGGAAGTGTGAGGGCCATGCCAGTTTGAAACAAGCCTTCAACCAAAGACACAGTTCCAACAAGCCTTCAACCAAAGACACAGTTCCAACTTTGAATGGTACATGTATCTCTAGATACAAAACTTCATAATTTAGAGGTCAAAATCAAAGGTCAAGGTATAAGAAGAAAGCTAACCTTTGGGGTATAACATTTAAATGGTCTCATTGTGTATTCAACTTCTTGAGTAATTATAGAAGGAAACATTTTGGTCATTTCACCTTGAAAATGTTTTATCAAGGTCAAAGGTCATGGCCTCATTAGAAAGCCCATCATTGATAATGTGAACTTGACTTTCAAGGTCAAAGGTCAATGTTTTAAAAGAAAGCTAATATTTGATAATATGGGTGTAGGCACTTCAATGGAGTCACTACACATTACACTTCCAAAGTTATGTACCTTTGAGCCAGACTATGTTGAAATCACTCCGTGCATGCCAGAGATAAGGGTGCACATACATACGCACACATGGACAGACAGACAGAACTTGATGTAATAGCCCCTCCTGGCTAAAACCCCTCTTTTCATGGCAAAGTTTGGGTATTCTCAACTAAAGAAAACATCCTGCAAACTTTGTTTTAGATCAACTTTCTGGAACTCATGGAGTTGGTTTATTCAGTTTGATGTTTGATGACTGCTTCAAGTACTGCCAAGTGAGTTTAGCCCTTACTCTTTTTCATATGTGGGGCACACCCTACCGTTTTTTTGTTTATTTTTGAACGACTGTAAGATGGGTAACTATAATATGGCATACACCATTCTACCAACAATAAATGCACTCTAAGTCTACTCTGCTGAATCCCAGCTGACTTACCTTGATACCCAGTTGTTTGGCATAAAACGGAGCACTGACTAAATTGAGAGAATTGGCAACTTGGACTTTCAATAAACCCATCGCCACGGCAGCAGACAGGAAGGAGCTGCATGCCTTGAGTTCAGGTCCTGTAAAAACAAAAATAAAGAGTACAGTTAAAAACTGCATGATTTACAAAGTTACCAAATAAAATCAAGAACTTCTAACATCTATCAATACGCTTTTTTGTTGTGACAAAGTTGAATTTTCCATCATTGTCTTTAAAGCCCAATGTTTGAATCGCATGTCAGGGCTCGAAATTCGTTTTTTTTCTTGGTAGCCCAGGTGGGCTACCATCATTTAAATTTGGTAGCCCGAGAGCAGTGACTGGTAGCCCATATGCATGCATTCCTAAATTAATGGTGTTTGTGTATATATGTAACTATATGATGTATTGAATTCGGTGATTGATTGAATAACTTGAGAAGTCACGTTAACGCGTTATTTGTGTGTATTTCACGCCATATTTGACATTGGGGACGCAATTTTTTGCATGTATGCGTCTCTGAGGACGTGTTATAAAGAGGGGACATGTGAGGCTTACTGTTAGCAAACAACGTACGGTTATTATTGCAATGAAGAATAAGTCATCTAGTCGTAGTTCTTACTAGTAACTATTAGCTAAATCTCTTGGTGCAGTGAGACCTGTAAAATTTGAATATGATTCAACGTATGGAAAACGTATAAACAGTTTCATAAGCCCCATGGCCATTTCCTGATGTGGAGACTACGTCTTGGGTAGTTTAGAAACTATGTGCTGTTATCATTATCTATCCACGTAATTGGTTACTTATTAACAGACGGGTTAGACAGGTTTTGTATCAATACACGACGGCCATTATGGCAAAGGCCCTTCCATTCATGGGCGAAGAGATAATCAGAGTCTAAGACCACATCGGCAGACGGTCCATGGTGAAAACTTCACTCAGATAAATTCAAACCATCACGTCACCATTTCATTCTCACTAAAACTTCAACTTTCTTTTGAGCTTTGCTACTACTACTAGATCAAATGCATTACGTGAATTTTACCATTCACCACTGCAAGCTCTCTGTGGTTGCATAAGCGTGGTTTACACACGGAATGTTTTAGGCATCGTTCAAGAATAAACGAATCTGTAGGACAGGTGTATAGTTAATTCTCATCAGCAGCATAAGATTTTATCAAACACCATTACAACTGTGTCTCTGTCAAGTTGAAAGTTAAAGCTGTCATTCATGTGATGGAATTTAGTTACTGCAATGCTGTACCGAGAGTGTACTGTACTCAGACTCTGAGAAGAGCCGAAAGGGCCCGGGCCAGAGATCATATTTCCAGAGAGTGATTACCATAGAAAATTGAAAGTATAGAAAGATAACATTAAATCGCTATACAGAATATTGTTACATATAAATGTTTTGTTGTGACATTTTGGAAGTACAAGCTGTGTGTACGATGTACGGAAGAATGACGTGTACAGTGTACATGTATTTCGTGTACATGTAGTGTGGATGCAAATTTGGAAAAGACGCACTGATTTTGACGCTAATTTTGGGAGAACAGGTCCCACATGACTGCGACCTCGGAGGCCCCCGGGAAGGCGTCGGAGTCAGGCTGTCACAGTTTCATTCAAAACTTAGTAGCCCAACTGGGCTACCACTCACATAATTTGGTAGCCCAGAGACAAACATTGGTAGTCTGTGGACGCGGGACTACCGCGAATTTCGAGCCCTGCATGTAATTGTCTTAGTATCATCTCCTACAAATTGAGCCAAAACAAACTTTTTAATAACTCTTCCAGACGGTTTTTCTCATCCCATCTTTAACTACTGTGACACCTTTTGATTAATAGGATAAAAATCTCATTCTTGTAAATCAGGGTAATCTGTAGTTACATGTTGTTACCATGGTAACAATCAGGATAAATGGCTACTTTTGTTACCATGGTAACGATTAGGTTGAATGGGACAAACTATTCCATATTTATTCTGTAGACGGCCGTTCTGCATACTACTGTTTTATCCCATTTACAATACATCGCCCTCTAGAGTTAACATGGTCTTAACTTTTATGAAAAGTACATGTCCTCCAGATTTAGATTAGAGATACGAGATTTGATCTCAGGTTAAAAATATAAAAAAAATTTTTTCCATTTTTTCTTCCCTACCTCTAATTACTGCAGAATTACATAGAATTATTCTTTTGTTCTGGATAAACTTTTTCTACAGCTGTCAAACAACTGTTTTTCACAGTTCAACTTTAATCCTAATCTGACTTTGGCCTAATAATCAACCCAACAAATCTCATCTTTTTTTCAGTTCAAGAAATCACTGTTGAGTTCAAAATTCCTTTCATTTGCAAATCTTACATAGCAAGTATTTTAATATACTCTGAACACTTTTCAGCTCAAACCAATTTTGGTTTTTAAACATAATCTTTCATCATTTCTTAGATTTCATTTTGACCTTAGGTTTTTATCTTTTATTGGCATTGAGTGGGTGTTCATTCTGTAGTTATCACGTCACACTTCATTACAACTCCCTAACTTATCATGCAAGCACTGTTATCTAGGATCACGTTTGACATCAAAATGTCATCTTCTTTCAATCTGGCTTCTTTTAATAGGTGTACAAAGTAGTCAAAGATCACTATCATTGATAATTTATGGATTTAGGTCATTCAAACTATCTTATTGATTTCTAAGTTTCTTATAACACATTCAAATGATGAGTGGGTTTGTCCATTTCAATTTATATACATTAAATGGTCTGGATGTCCCACAAATGATACTTCAAGTCCTACATGAACATCAAATTTGAACACACTTAGTTTCTCTGCTTCTATAAAAGTCACCATTTCAATTCAGATCTATGAATTATTAGTTAACCATCCTTTTTGTCTGAAGTCAATTCGGAGTTTCTTACATTGATGTCAAACCATACACATTTACGGTAATTGAAATGGGACACATGTAAATCACCTCTTGTTTACCTCAACTATAAATGCCAAAATCTTACTCATTTCAGGTTTATTAGAAACATGTTGATCTTAGTCTAACATTTGTATTATTTCACATCAATACATACAAATTAATGTTATCTTTTGGGGAAAAAATAGTAAGTTTATTCTTGCTATAATCATTGTCAATACAATAACACTTGTGTTGAAGACAAAGAATCTCCTTGACATTGACTACAAACAGAGATTTTAATATGTGTGGCCAACATAATGGTTCAAAGTTGGCAATCAGCAGCTGTGCCTTATGTTATTTGACACATCACAATGTATATATCATCTTTGGTATCACTTACCATATGTAGTAACCTGGATCTGAGTTTTACCAGTGACTTGGCCAGCAAGTGAAGCAGCTACTGAACCAAGACCCTGACCAAGTGCTACTACTGGGCGTGTTTCTGGTTGCAATGCATTGCTCATAGCCATGGCATTGACCTGGAAGACAGCAAACAGTTATGTCAGTCAAAAGAATTATACCAACAGACAGACAGACAGATTGAATAAGTTGAGATCTCTTCGACATTTCAACTATGGATTCAAATGTGGCTACTAGAAAAGCCTCATACAGCATTTTATTTAATATGTATCATATGAATGCAAAATGTGACAATTATTGCATGCGCGTAATCTATGGCTGATTCACTTTTTCTTCTTCATCAAAATCAAAATATTGACAGGCTTTTGACTGAACTTGTTAGCAGAAACATGACTGCACAGTTATCTAGATAGTACCACTATATCAAGTGTCTACAAGTGCTTGTCTGTGAGACTGTTTGGACAGAACAGTTTTATTGAGGACAATAGCAGAGCTGGAGAACAAACAGGATACAAAACCAACAAGATGGGAACAGAGAATATTTTGAATTCAGGAATACTCACTCCTCCTTCTAATCTTTTACCCTTGACCAAGTCCACAAACTGTTCAGCAATTTCTTCAGCAACACGTAACTGTGCTTCTGTAGTGCTGGCTCCTAAATGTGGTGTGGCTATCAAATTAGGATGGTCAATCAGATCTCTATTTGTTGGTGGTTCCTGTCAAAGTGTAAGGTAAAACATATATAGATCGTCATGGGAAGTCACTTCTTTGTCATGTAAAACAATACTTCATTCTTTTTTCAAATGACACATACACAGTTACACACACACACACACACACACACACACACATCAAATTATCAGAGCACCCCCCCCCCCCATCATACATCTAGCAATGAGGCCATACAATACTCAAGTATGAAAAATTGAGTGTATTTTAATACACAAATGGAGATGCAATCATCAAACACCCCTCTAACATGCATTTAGCCATTAGAGACACCCCTCTAACATGCATTTAGCCATTAGAGACACCCCTCTATCAATGCATTTAGCCATTAGAGACACCCCTCTATCATGCATTTAGCCATTAGAGACACCCCTCTATCATGCATTTAGCCATTAGAGACACCCCTCTATCATGCATTTAGCCATTAGAGACACCCCTCTATCATGCATTTAGCCATTAGAGACACCCCTCTATCATGCATTTAGCCATTAGAGACACCCCTCTATCATGCATTTAGCCATTAGAGACACCCCTCTATCATGCATTTAGCCATAGAGACACCCCTCTATCATGCATTTAGCCATTAGAGACACCCCTCTATCATGCATTTAGCCATTAGAGACACCCCTCTATCATGCATTTAGCCATTAGAGACACCCCTCTATCATGCATTTAGCCATTAGAGACACCCCTCTATCATGCATTTAGCCATAGAGACACCCCTCTATCATGCATTTAGCCATTAGAGACACCCCTCTATCATGCATTTAGCCATTAGAGACACCCCTCTATCATGCATTTAGCCATTAGACCATACAAATGCTGTCAAAGTATGTAAATTAAGTACATTTCATAATAATGCTGTTAATACTAAAACTACATTGTGCTTTTAACTAGTAAATGTTTTGTTTGAGTGCCTAACTTTCATCCACTTACAACTACATTAGGACAATATGAATGTTTTAATGGGCTGTGAATGAGATAGTCAGTTAGATACATTAAATTATACTTTACTTCCTACTCTATCAATATAAAACACCCACACACATAAGTCAATGCAATGCAATTTCACATTGAGTAGTTGTGGGGAATTTAGTGTTTTCAGACCATAATGTCTTTCTTGAATAATTTACTGGTTTGGAAAAGCCCATTTGACACTTGTATCAAATAGTATCCATTCAAAAAGTATTGTGTGTTTAGAATATTTTATCTCGTAAATTATTTCATTGCGGATTGGATCAGAAATATACATCTCCAGTTTTCTCTATATCAAGAACTAGAAATATTATACTCATTCAAAAAGAGATCATGTTAATACTATTTCTATTTTTAAATTTTAGGAAATATATTATACAATAAAATACTTCATCCATTGTAAATTCATAGTTATTTGAATATTTTGATTTATTCAATTTTGCCACAACATTCATGATGTAGGCATCATTAACTTATTACTGGCTAACCATGGTGACCCACTCATACCCAACCTCTGGTGAAATATTTTGGAAACTCCAGATTTTACCCAGTTACCACCATTTACCAAAACTTGTATTAATTTTGTATAAATGTTATCTCAAAATCATTGGAGGTTTATTACTCTATCAGTTTTAAATCAATAACTATTTGTAACACTGCGATAAACCTTGAATTATGGTTACTGCAATCACTTGGTTCTCTAAGGGGCGTCATCGAAATCAAAAGCATCGTAATTACGCGTCGCTACGAGTAAAGACTAGTAACTACTAGTAGCTACGATGTACTACGAGAAACGGTGGATAATGAGGTGTTCAGGTTCATGAATAACTGACAATAGATAATAAGTTTACATTTCTTTGTTTCCCTTAACGATGTCGTCTTTACGCGTAGATACACGTAATTTTTTATCGCCAACACACAATAGATAGTGATTCTCACCTTCCATGTTTCCAATGATGACATCGTCTTCTATCGTAGTTGATCGTAGTTTGTCATAATTTTCGATCGTCAAAGAAAACCACGTACTCAGCCAGTAATGTGCTGATGAAACTAGTACTGCACATGTTTTTATGAGTGCAAGTTCATGGGCGATATTCATTAAAAAAAAACAATAAGATATGCACGAAATCAAAGTTTCAATATTCAGTACAAACTAACAGTACAACTTACAAGCTCACGCTTGGCGGCCATGGTAGGGCCAAGAAATGCTGTTGAATTTCCGGGTTGCGGAAGTGCAGTTTTGACTTTTATATCATCGAATAACGGGATTTGTTTTATATATTCTAAAACAACAACTAATTTTTTATGTTTCTCAGTACAGTAACATTCCTAAATGATGGGGTTGAGTTGAGAAATCGCAATGTTCGGCAACACGTGGCGTGATGCATGATGTCGGTAGATATATAAACATAGAGACGCAAGTGATGAACGTATTCAGTTATTCGTAGCCCGAAATTTCGTTATATAAATGACGTTTTTCCTCAAAATTTTGAAGAAACAAAACGTTTTTAGGTGACTTCTAAATCAATCAAATCAAACGATATATTAATGCGAGACAAGCTTTAGTTTTTAATTTGTTTTTGTGGACAATGTTCGATTTCGACTGACGAATCCTGCGACTAGAATCTAACACGATCAATGTCGCACCGTTCAGCAGCCAGACGAAAATGGTCGACATGTTTGTTGACCAGCCTGCAGCCGAGAAGTGCATAAAGGAACTTGTGAGGCAGTCCGAATAAATAGATGTAAAATCCGACGTTTCGAATAAAAATTCTTCTTCAAGGTATTTTTAGGCAAGACATATTAGGTAAACATCTGAATATATCTGAAACACTTAGTTGACTTACTAGCCGACTGTACGAATGCCATAGAACTTAGAAGGCATCGAATGAATAACATTGAAAAAAGTAAGCGTGAAACTGATTTGCGCACAGGAAAGAAAATCTTTTTGTTTCGTTATTTTTTTCACGATGAAGACTACGCGTAAATGGTCGTAGTTTGGGCTCATGAATAACGGACAATAGGTGTTTACTTTTTATTGTCTACAACCTAAAGTACATGAATATGCGTTGAGACTTATGAATATTCACCGTAGTACATCGTAACTACTAGTAGTTACTAGTCTTTACTCGTAGCGACGCGTAATTACGATGCTTTTGATTTCGATGTCGTCCCTAAAACTTAAGTGTAAAATTTCATACAAAGTCTGCAGTGTCACACATACACATCACATATGCATGACATTGCATTATTTCACAACAAAACGGTTTATCTAACGTAATTACTTTCTGAAAATAGAGACACCGAGGGAATTGGAAAATAGAGTGAGCATCTGCTCAACCAAGCAAATCAGAACAGAATGTAATTTATATACAAATGAGTTGATATCTTTCTTGCCACACATTTCAATATTTACTCGTCACAAAACAATAATGAAGTCCCAATATAGAAATAATTGCTAGATTTATTGATGAGATTATGTTATAATTCAGATGTAATTACATTTCATTGATTTGGGATCCGTTCAATTTCTGGTTACTATTTGTCGGCATTCTCACTTTCTTTCTTTCTTATCTGATTTGACATTTCAGTGCTTCTTAAAATCATGACTACTTTAGTTTGAATGATGTGAATAAAACGTCTGCTCTACACTATAATCTCTGTACTAGTTATAACCCAAAATATACAAACATACATATATTTAATCATTAAATTATCTGGTACCAAGCCCTTAACCCTTCACTTACCTCACAAAACACATCTAATGCTGCACCAGCACACTGTCCTGACTGAAGTGCTCTAAGCAATGCTTCTTCATCTATAATACCACCACGGGCAATGTTGAGAACACGCACACCTCGTTTACACTTGCCAAAAGTTGTATCATTCAACATACCTGAAAATACACATACATGTAAAGTACACACTCAGAAATAATCACTGCATGAAAGGGTGGCGTATCTGGTTTCGTATATATGATGATCACATAATGGAAATGCGGCATTTCTGGATTTTTGGCAATTCCATTGTGTGAATGTCAAGTGTACAGAACCAAAAAATACCACCCTTTCGCACAGTAAATGTAAACACAGTCATCTTCAAACGAAAATTCGTTGTTTTGATAAAAACTATAATAATTACGAGATTATTAAAATAGAGTACCATAAGTCTTGTTGAACACTTTTGAAATGATTGCATACACATAAATACTAAGAAATAGATCAGAGCATTTCTGAGTAACACCACTATACATTAGAAAGACATACACACATATACAAAATGTACATACAGACATACACACACACATACAAAATGTACATACATACATACACACACACACACACACACACATACACATACATACACACACAGTACAATGCCTACATACACATACATACACACACACAAAATGTATGTACATACATACATACATACACACAATATGTACATACATACACACATACACACATACATACACACACATACATACATACATACATACATACATACATACATACATACATACACATACATACACACACACACATACATACATACATACATACATACATACATACATACATACATACATACATACACAGATTAGAAAGACACACACTTACACACTAAAACACACTGGTTCAGTAGTGAAGACAGCAAACCATTAAATTTGACAAATGAACCACTTACCTTTAGTTTGAGGAATGAGAGGTGTATGAACAGTGACATAGTCAATCTTTGGCCACAACTCTTCCAATTCCATCCACTCAGTATCAAATGCAGCTGATACTTCAGCTGGGACGATAGGATCAAAACCTATGGTCTGTTCAGACAAGATGGTCAAATAATATATGTTTAGGACTAAACTAAAAAATTACATTATAATGATTATTACACACCGTGCAATATCTTTATGATTATTACACACCATACAATATCTAAAATTGATATCATTTACTAACTACATTGACTTTTTCTTAATTACAAACATGAAAAGTATGAAAATCAACTTGATAATCGAACTACAACAGGGCAATTGTTATGTATTAACGTCATAAATTGTGAATGGATTTATTTTGGTGCTAAAAATATTGGTGGAAAGAGAAATATTGACACTTGGTCTCCACTATATCTTGGCAGATAAACTTTGAGTATATATTATAATCATAACCACATTACTAGAGTAGAGAACTCTGCATGTATAGTTAGTCTTAATTTACCAGGGTAAGTGATTCCATTTTCACACTAGTTTACTAAAGGTACAAACACTGACTCTGCTGTAAGGTAATGTTACATACCGTCATGCCAAATGACTGCATTCGGAGGGCTACTTCTTTGCCGATTCTTCCCAAACCCACAATTCCAAGAGTTTTCCCGTATAGCTCAGATCCCATGAAGGCTTTTCTGTCCCACTTTCCATTTTTCATGGACATGTGAGCTTGAGGAATATTCCTGGAAAATACATAAACATTTTATGATAGGTAAAAATTAGCACATAGATTAGATTCACATTAAAGATCCAAGGACTTGCAACAAGCAAATCTGAAGATACTGGGCATAGTAAATTTACTTCAATCTTTATCTTCCTATCATTGCATAAAAGTTGTACAAGTTTGTCAGAATGTAGTAATTGTACTGTTTATTTACCAGAGGACTCTGCAATTAGGAGAGTGTTGGACTATGGAAAAACTTGACTCACCTTGACATTGCACAGATCATGGCACATGTATGTTCAGCAGCACTCAATGTGTTACCAGCTGGAGTGCTATAAAACAAAAAAAATGTGAATCAATGATGGTATATTGAGGGAAGGGGAGGGTGAAAGAATACCTGAATCAATGATGGCATATTGAGGGGAGGGGAAGGTGAAAGAATACCTGAATCAATGATGGCACATTGAGGGGAGGGAAGGGTGAAAGAATACCTGAATCAATGATGGCATATTGAGGGGAAGGAAGGGTGAAAGAATACCTGAATCAATGATGGCATATTGAGGGGAGGGAAGGGTGAAAGAATACCTGAATCAATGATGGCATATTGAGGGGAGGGAAGGGTGAAAGAATACCTGAATCAATGATGGCACATTGAGGGGAGGGAAGGGTGAAAGAATACCTGAATCAATGATGGCATATTGAGGGGAGGGAAGGGTGAAAGAATACCTGAATCAATGATGGCATATTGAGGGGAGGGAAGGGTGAAAGAATACCTGAATCAATGATGGCACATTGAGGGGAGGGAAGGGTGAAAGAATACCTGAATCAATGATGGCATATTGAGGGGAGGGAAGGGTGAAAGAATACCTGAATCAATGATGGCACATTGAGGGGAGGGAAGGGTGAAAGAATACCTGCATTGATTTTTATTTCTTGTACTTTAAATTGATATTTTGTCATAATATGACTGAGGTACTCATGTACATTTGACCTTCATACTGCCCCTTTGCAAAAACATTTAACTTCGAGTTAAATAGCACTATAAACCATGGTTTTAGTTGACTTTAATACTGTGCATTAACTGTGACATTAATTGCTGGTATTAATTATTCATGACTTTTCAGTTAATGTCTTGACATAGACGTTGAAATCAACTTGTATGTGAGATTTTACAATTAGTAACAAATACAGGTGATGACGACATCAACTATGAAAACTGTCTTATATGTGAGATTTCAACCAGATCATTCAATGACAACACAGAGTAACATTATTATAGCAGTAGATCAGAATGATGGACTATTATTAAGGTATACTGTGATTAACAAGACTATGATGTATACATGACCTAATTTGGCTTTTTAAAAAATCAATACCTTTAAGTACTTAATAGTGGTTTGAATTTCAGGGAATCTTTCAGTGTTGATTTTCAAATAACATAAATCATACTAAAATGATCATGTTTGGCACTACACTATGATACATATCTTCATTTCTATGATCATTTTAAATCAAGCTTTAATATTCTACAAAAAATATGAAACTGAAGCCGCCACACTAAGGGACAGTTTAAATCACCTTGTACTGTGCCTATTAACAATGACTTCAATAAATCAAATATTAGCTTAGACAGTGAACTTTGTAACAATACTTAAATAAATCTTGTTTTCATGTGAATAACTAACCACATAGAAAGCGTATAAAATTATATTTTACATTACAAGTACCAACAATCATATTTTGGACAAATGTCTTTAGTTGTAACAAAATTAATGCTATAGTTTGGTAACCCTGGTAACAGAAAGGGGAAATCTGGTTAAACTGCATGGCATAGTTTCCGATACATTCATACCATAATTTTGGTGGGGAACCCTGGTAAAATGATACAGGAACTTTGGTAGATTTTACCAACTTACCACCCTAACAAATTTAGAACACTGTAATGTACTCTGCACACTGAACTGTTATGTGAAACCTTATCACAGTGTTGGTCATTAGTTTTGCTCTTTGTCAGGAATAACAGAATAGTCGTATTTAATTGTTATGACTTCCTTGATAGTATAAATCAAACATTATGGTATTAAAACATTGGGGTTTTGTGTTCAACAAATGCAGTTAGCCATTATGCTAGGATCTCAATATCATAGTGTAGAGATATACACATAGCCCAGCCATTACACTAGGATCTCAATATCATAGTGTAGAGATACACACATAGCCCAGCCATTACACTAGGATCTCAATATCATAGTGTAGAGATACACACATAGCCCAGCCATTATGCTAGGATCTCAATATCATAATGTAGAGATACACACATAGCCCAGCCATTACACTAGGATCTCAATATCATAGTGTAGAGATACACACATAGCCCAGCCATTACACTAGGATCTCAATATCATAGTGTAGAGATACAGACATAGCCCAGCCATTACACTAGGATCTCAATATCATAGTGTAGAGATACACACATAGCCCAGCCATTACACTAGGATCTCAATATCATAGTGTAGAGATACAGACATAGCCCAGCCATTACACTAGGATCTCAATATCATAGTGTAGAGATACACACATAGCCCAGCCATTACACTAGGATCTCAATATCATAGTGTAGAGATACACACATAGCCCAGCCATTACACTAGGATCTCAATATCATAGTGTAGAGATATACACATAGCCCAGCCATTACACTAGGATCTCAATATCATAATGTAGAGATACACACATAGCCCAGCCATTACACTAGGATCTCAATATCATAGTGTAGAGATATACACATAGCCCAGCCATTACACTAGGATCTCAATATCATAGTGTAGAGATACACACATAGCCCAGCCATTACACTAGGATCTCAATATCATAGTGTAGAGATACAGACATAGCCCAGCCATTACACTAGGATCTCAATATCATAGTGTAGAGATACAGACATAGCCCAGCCATTACACTAGGATCTCAATATCATAGTGTAGAGATACACACATAGCCCAGCCATTACACTAGGATCTCAATATCATAGTGTAGAGATACAGACATAGCCCAGCCATTACACTAGGATCTCAATATCATAGTGTAGAGATACAGACATAGCCCAGCCATTACACTAGGATCTCAATATCATAGTGTAGAGATACAGACATAGCCCAGCCATTACACTAGGATCTCAATATCATAGTGTAGAGATACACACATAGCCCAGCCATTACACTAGGATCTCAATATCATAGTGTAGAGATACACACATAGCCCAGTTGGTAACAAATCGTTATTTCCTAGAGGTTAATATCAATGAGAAAGTGAGACCTCAGCACATTAACATCAAAGTGAGAGTAAAGAATTCAACAGTATTAAGACGTCTCAAGACGAACAAAATGTGAAATCAGTGACTGTGAAGAAATCATTGACTGGAACCCACATTAAACAAGTAAATTAACAACTGTGCCTGAAAAGCTGAGTCCTGTGACGTACAGGAAACTGCACTAAATGAATTCTTACTGATTGCAAATTCAATGTCAACACCTTCCATTATCTTGAAAGAGATTACATTGGCTTTGTTGCTAGTAATGCCTACAGACTGACTGCATTAAAAAATGTATTAACTTTTGAATGACTTCAGAGATTAAATATAGTCACTGCTGACATTATTCTGTTTGTCAGTAATAATATTATGCTTTCCTTTCTGTTATTCAGATGATAACAGCAGGAAAGAATTCAAGATAAATCAAAACTGTGATGCATGTACACAATTTTATTTAATTCTGTGAATATAAAACATAGGACTTTCTTTAATATTTATCTTGCTACTTTCCATATTTATATATTACAAAATTGAGAAACATCCAGCAAGAAAGATGCAGGTTTTATAACTGACTGCTGTTACCATGGTAACCACTTACTTCATGACAATTATGCCTTTTTTGGAAGCTGCATTGATGTCAATGTTGTCAACACCAGTACCAGCACGTCCAATGATCTTCAGATTTTTACCCGCCTCAATCACTTCGGCCGTAACCTTTGTTGCTGATCGCACCACAATACCATCATAATTCTGTGCAAAATTAGAGTCATGTACATAGCATTTCGTTATTACCACACAAACATTCTTGCAATTTGATTTTTTGCTGAAGATTTGAATACTGATATTATGCTTTTCAAATTCTTGTGACAATTCATCTATTTGGTTTCTAGTCATATGGGAGAAAAAACTGATGCAATTCAGAAATGCTAAAAGCAAAAAAAACAAAAGATTATGATTTTTTGAATACAGTAAGAGATGATTGCTTGATGTCACACACGTTTGAAATTGCTGAACTTCATTCTTTTAGGGGGAGAAAGTCTGGCCTCATATGCAATTGCTGGACTTCATTTTCACATATCTAACCAAATTTCAAAAGTCAAGGAAAGGTAAATTTTACAACACTTCTGCTGTCTGACGAGTCAGTCAATTTGCAAGAATTTCCTATCAAAATTATGGAATATTTAAAGTTTTACAAAACCAAATTTCCTTTCACTGCCTTTGCAAAAACACTAACAGAAAGCTAATGTTTGTTAAAATTGGTAACTCAGTCATTCCACAATCATTAAAACCATACATGTAATAAAATAAATTTTGGAAACCAATCAACCATCAATAATATGATTGCACAGTTGAATGCATAACTGAGATTTCAAGACAAATCCTTTAGTATCCTTTACAACATTGCTAGTTCATTAAAACTCAATAAATATTCACTTCAAGGTACAATGTAGGATTGCAGTCATTGGATCTGGTCAATGAACAATTTGGTCCATGTGTGTCTTTATATCAACACATAGAGGATAACTGTCATTTAATACCACAGATTGCTGTTAAATCATTATTGATGGTGGGCAAGGGGTACTTTTCCTAACCCACTGTCTTTTTTATTGCTTGTAAACTGTACAACAGTAAAATAAAGATTGTAAAACTTAATTTAATGTCCAATTGTTTACCTTCTATTTTATCTTTCTCTAATTCCATATTTTTCCAATACTGGCCCTAAACTTTATTTTCCTTTGTACTGTTTGAAAAAAATAATCTCAAAAATCACATCAAAATTATTTTTTTAAATAAAATCATAATGAAAAAATGAACACAGGTATGTGATTGGAAACACAAACTTTAAATTGCTTGGCACATTCTACAAAAAAAAAATCGTCAGAATATTTATAAAATGAAGTGTTCATTTACTTTTTATCAAATGTCTCATTATTTGAAATTCAGGAAAAGTTTATGAGATATAAAACAATAGACAAAAACACAAAACAATTAGGTGTTTCCTGTGTCTATTGTTACTGTTCTACATAACACACACAGGAAGAACACTTGCATAACCAGTGTTACCCCTCTATTGAAGGCTATTTAGCATGATATGCCACAGCAACCTCACAACCTATCAAAATTTGTTTTATTCCTTTCCCAAAAGAAATAAATAGTTGGTTGTTTTTTTCATTTTGATGAACAACAAAAAATGTTATCCTTAATTAGAGGACAGAGTTTATGCATGACAATATGTCTGGTTGTCACCTATAACATGACTGGCATTTTGTCATTTAGCACTACTTTGGAGACAAGTAAATCCAAACACACTCAAAAATGTAATTTCTCTTTTATACATCATTTGGAATTCTATGCAAATGTACACTTTTCATTCATTCTCAAAAATATTCACACAGTGACACAGGCAATATTTTTCAAACATGCAAGTAACATTTAGTAATACTAATACTAATTACTACTGAATAAATATTTTTCTTCATTTTTTTTAGTATTAACATCAATTCCACAAGATCACAATCAGTTCTGTTACCACTATCAGAAATATCCACATGTGAAATCAGAGGTAAATACTATTTTCAACCCAATGAAAGTATGTTGTTGTCTTGTACAAATTATGAGTTATGGGGCCTTTATAATCATATTCATTACACATAAAACCAAATACAGTGAAATTTAAAAAAAAAAAAATCAAAAGTTTTCCCTCACTTCTAATTGAAATGTCTCCTTGCACTTTTGTTCAAACATCTAGATTTCCGCTAAAATTAAATTTCTACCAATGTCAATGGTATATTTATTGGTACAAGTTCATCTTATTTGTGTAGATTAAAACTTTTGAAATAGAACATACGATACAGTCTATCTAAACCATAGGGGCGTGTAATATTTCATAGATTGTTGTTTTCCTGGTCTACAGACTAAATATAACAACATTTTGACTATGTATTCCTACCTATAAGGTAAAAAGAGAAGGGAGGACATCGAGTCACGATCCTGTATAAACTCCTCTGTACGTCCAGCTATTTTGAATAATCAGCTTGTTGCTGATTGGCTGTTCGAAACTACCCCTATGTAAAGAAAGCCCCTGGAAACAGTCACTACTTTACGGGCCACCATAAGTGAAATCAATTCCAGTATACATAGATTGACAGTTTGACACAATAAAAATTCAGTTCTATACAAGTAGACTCACCAGAAAGCTATCGAGAACTTTTTGTGATCCATGGTGCCGGGTTTATCGATGGGACGTGCTTCTGATTTTGAAATACAGCGGTCATCTGACGTCATCAGCCAACGCCTCTCTCTCAGCCAATCAGCAGTGAAAATTTGACTATGTCACTTGACTTGCCGCTGACAGAGGATTTTATACAGCACTCGCTTATTATAAAATGTCCATTTTTCTCATTACAAAAGCATTTTTTGCCCCAGTGATAATGTATAACTTTATTTGGCACCTATTCTTTATGCAGGAATGTTTTTGTTAAGCAAATGTGCATGTTTTGTTCATATTTGAAAGATTAATGAAAGAAGATGTCCTCCCTTCTCTTTTTTCCTTACACAGGTAGGAATATATAGTCAACAACAATCTATGAAATATTACACGCCCCTATTTTCATATGTCCACATAAGTTTAAATTTACATTCTCTTTTTCCGATTTTGAGGTGTGCTTTTACACATCATTGCTAGACATGTATTAAAACAATACATTGTCTTTATGGGGTGCAGCCACTATATTAGCCACGATTGTCCAAAGGCAAGGCCCGGGGTACACCACCTCTGACCCAATGTGACACTGTTTTGCAACTGACAGTTCAATTTAGTTATCCGACCCCTGGTCCTGAAAAGCAACCAAGTACGTCCACAGACAAACTACGGTTACCATACAAATAAAACATAACATCGTGTATTTCCTGAATATGTAACTATTCTGCCGGTAACAGCCACCCATGTCTTTTCATTGTAAATTGTTGCATCATACATCTCTCAGCTCAGCTGTACTGTACACGAGGTTATGAAACACATGGCATCGGTAACACGACGTGACCATGTCAATAGACACAATGTAACGTTAATACACTGCTCTGCCAAACATGCGAATTTTCGTTCTCGTTTTTGCTCGCTGTGACAGAAACATATGTTTTTTTCTTCTGTAAGATAGACTACAAGAAAAGAACCATTTGAATTCATTATTTCAGGACGAATTTCATTCCCATACTCCGGGCCCAGACCGCAACGCGTACGTCTGCTGACACATGTAAGCCAGTGATCACACTGGCCGCGGCCGCATAGCTAGACGACGCGCCGTACACTTACCGGGATTTCTGCAACTAGCTGCTCTTTCGTCAATTTTGTCTTCGTATCGGTGGCGATGCCATTTTCTTCCAGTATCTTGGCGCAGCAAGGATCGAGAGAGTCGCTGATAAGAACGCGTTTTAGTTGGAAAGCCATGCTTGATGCGATGTGAACAGTACGGAAATTACCCACAAATGGACGACGTGCTGATAGCTGGCGTATAATCATGGAAATGTATTGGGAAAGTTCCGAACATGAAGCAGACCACGTGGGCGCTGATTTGCATACTACGGTATTCTCGTCTACAGATTCCCCAGGGTCACTTAGGGTCAAACATGGGCAAGGCCATACATACACTGTACCTGTAAACTGAACTTTTGGCCTGATTTAAAATATCCCTTTTCTAACTATATGTTTTTCGTATCGGTGAGGATGATATATGATCATTCTTATGTCTTGGTCAAACCTCTTTTTAGCTCTGTTGAACAGTCGTTTTTCACAGCAATATTCTTTTAATCAAATTCAAAACTAGCAGGCTTCTAAGTTTCAGGCATAGTGCCTACAAGTACAACAAAGTCACACTGTACTGATGTCAAATAGCACTGGCAATGGGAACATTTTGTAGTATCCATTTCTTGCTGTTGGGATGGGCTGAATTTTGTTTTACTTTTTCAAAAGGTCATGAGAAACCATGATAAAAAACTTGTGTTAAACTTTTTTAATTCACGAAAACCTAGTTTTATGAGTATATGGGCTATGGCTGTAGAATGTAATTACACTGATTGGACATATTTTACAAGAGACATTGCAGAATCGCTATATGTGCAAACAGTTGGCCACTTTAGATCTTTAATTACATCTTTTGTTATGTAAAAGCCAGTATACACGTTTACATGACAAGCAGCCTTCACACAATTTAGAAATTGATATTAAGTGGATTGATTTTAAACTGTGGAAAATTGGTATTTGAACATATATTATGTTTGAGGGTGAGACACAATACCTACGAAGAACAATCAGTGCTAAATCCATGCATGCTTGTATAAGTCTGTCTTAGGCAGCTAATGTAACCTTGGAAACAGCAACCTATTTATGATAGGTTTAAGACATATACATATCTTGTATCTATTAATGATAGGTTTAAGACATATACATATCTTGTATCTATTAATGATAGGTTTAAGACATATACATATCTTGTATCTATTAATGATAGGTTTACATGCAAGACATACATATTCTTGTATCTATTAAAATCTAATCAAGGAGAAGACCTGGAATTTATTCTATTTATCATATTTCTTATCTACTGTTCTTGTTCTTTCTAGACAACTATAGCAACACAATCTCTGGACTGCCACTTCAGTCGTGTAATCATTTATTTCTTGCAAGAAGGAACATATACTAGCTTAGCTAATAACTGATGTTTCCACAAAAGGAATAAAAATATCAAGTGCCGTTGACCTTCTCCTTGGTCAGATTGTAATCAGATCAATACTGATGGTTTTCATCATTTTAGTCTATGGACAAGTCATAGATTGCTTGCAATGGGTATTTATCAGAAGACATGAAGTACACAGACATTGTTTATGTTTTAAAATGATTGGTTTATTTCTTTTTGGTAGTTCATTTGCATCAAGGTAATCTTGATAGTTGGTTTTAGTTTAAGTTACAATAATGATTACATATACTACCAGCAATGAAATATCAGAATAACTATCACTATCTGGACTACCATAAGTGTAATCTGGTGAGTATCATTGATATTATCACTTGACTACCTTGAATGTTTTCTTGGACTACAACTATTACCATGAATGACAGCTGTTAACATAATCTCTGGTTTGCCACTTTTGTGTAATCTATAGATTTCCGCAGACGACATTTTTCACCAACTAGACGTCACCTTTAGACTGGTAGGGGTGATATCACTAGACTACCAACTACACGTCACCTTTAGACTGGTAGGGGTGATATCACTAGACTACCAACTAGACGTCACCTATAGACTGGTAGGGGTGATATCACTAGACTACCAACTAGACGTCACCTATAGACTGGTAGGGGTGATATCACTAGACTACCAACTAGACGTCACCTATAGACTGGTAGGGGTGATATCACTAGACTACCAACTAGACGTCACCTATAGACTGGTAGGGGTGATATCACTAGACTACCAACTAGACGTCACCTATAGACTGGTAGGGGTGATATCACTAGACTACCAACTACACGTCACCTATAGACTGGTAGGGGTGATATCACTAGACTACCAACTAGACGTCACCTATAGACTGGTAGGGGTGATATCACTAGACTACCAACTAGACGTCACCTATAGACTGGTAGGTGATATCACTAGACTACCAACTACACGTCACCTATAGACTGGTAGGGGTGATATCACTAGAATACCAACTAGACGTCACCTATAGACTGGTAGGGGTGATATCACTAGACTACCAACTACACGTCACCTATAGACTGGTAGGGGTGATATCACTAGACTACCAACTAGACGTCACCTATAGACTGGTAGGGGTGATATCACTAGACTACCAACTACACGTCACCTATAGACTGGTAGGGGTGATATCACTAGACTACCAACTAGACGTCACCTATAGACTGGTAGGGGTGATATCACTAGACTACCAACTAGACGTCACCTATAGACTGGTAGGGGTGATATCACTAGACTACCAACTAGACGTCACCTATAGACTGGTAGGGGTGATATCACTAGACTACCAACTACACGTCACCTATAGACTGGTAGGGGTGATATCACTAGTCTACCAACTAGACGTCACCTATAGACTGGTAGGGGTGATATCACTAGACTACCAACTAGACGTCACCTATAGACTGGTAGGGGTGATATCACTAGACTACCAACTAGACGTCACCTATAGACTGGTAGGGGTGATATCACTAGACTACCAACTACACGTCACCTATAGACTGGTAGGGGTGATATCACTAGACTACCAACTAGACGTCACCTATAGACTGGTAGGGGTGATATCACTAGACTACCAACTAGACGTCACCTATAGACTGGTAGGGGTGATATCACTAGACTACCAACTACACGTCACCTATAGACTGGTAGGGGTGATATCACTAGACTACCAACTACACGTCACCTATAGACTGGTAGGGGTGATATCACTAGACTACCAACTACACGTCACCTATAGACTGGTAGGGGTGATATCACTAGACTACCAACTACACGTCACCTATAGACTGGTAGGGGTGATATCACTAGACTACCAACTAGACATCACCTATAGACTGGTAGGGGTGATATCACTAGACTACCATTTATAGAGTGTCATTGAAGACACCTCTGGACTACCACTAGACTGTCGACACCTGTGATAGCTACAGACAACCATGAATTTTTCTGGTCAGTGTAATCTACACACTACAATGGCTGATGCGCCTGGACTACTATGGTTATCCCTGGACTATAGACTACCATGCCTATCTCTGAACAACCATGGCTATCAATAGACTACCATAGCTATCAACAGACTACCATGCCTATCTCTGAACAACCATAGCTATCTCTGGACTACCATGGCTATCGATAGACTACCATAGCTATCAATAGACCACCATAGCTATTGATAGACTACCATGCCTATCTCTGAACAACCATGGCTATCTCTGGACTACTATAGCTATCAATAGACCACCATAGCTATCGATAGACTACCATAGCTATCTCTGGACTACCATAGCTATCGACAGACTACCATGGCTATCTCTGGACTACCATGGCTATCCGATAAACTACCATAGATATCGATAGACTACCATGGCTATCTCTGGACTACCATAGCTATCGATAGACTACCATGGCTATCTCTGGACTACCATGGCTATTGATAAACTACCATAGCTATCCATAGACTACCATGGCTATCTCTGGACTACCATGGCTATCGCTGGACTACCATGGCTATCTCTGGACTATCATGGCTATCGATAGACTACCATGGTTACCTCTGGACTACCATAGCTATCGGCAGACTACCAGAGCTATCTGTAGACTACCATAGCTATCTCTGGACTACTATAGCTATCAACAGACTACCATAGCTATCTCTGGACTACCATAGCTATCGATAGACTACCATGACTATCTCTGGACTACCATAGCTATCGACAGACTACCATGGCTATCTCTGGACTACCATAGCTATCGATAGACTACCATAGCTATCCCTGGACTACCATGGCTATCTCTGGACTACCATAGCTATCGATAGACCACCACAGCTATCCATAGACTACCATGGCTATCTCTGAACTACCACAGCTATCGATAAACTACCATGGCTATCTCTGGACTACCATAGCTATTGATAGACTACAACAGCTATCCATAGACTACCATGGCTATCTCTGGACTACCATAACTATCGATAAACTACCATAGCTATCCCTGGACTACCATAGCTATCGATAGACTACCATGGCTATCTCTGGACTACCATAGCTATCGACAGACTACCATGGCTATCTCTGGACTACCATAGCTATCCCTGGACTACCATGGCTATCTCTGGACTACCATAGCTATCGATAGACCACCACAGCTATCCATAGACTACCATGGCTATCTCTGAACTACCATAGCTATCGATAAAATACCATGCTATCTCTGGACTACCATAGCTATTGATAGACTACCACAGCTATCCATAGACTACCATGGCTATCTCTGAACTACCATAGCTATCGATAAACTACCATAGCTATCCCTGGACTACCATAGCTATCCCTGGACTACCATAGCTATCCCTGGACTTCCATAGCTATCCCTGGACTACCATAGCTATCCCTGGACTACTACCATTGACAAAGATATTGTACCATTTAATCAAGAAAGTACATCAATTTACAATTATTACAATAATTAATAATTAAAGACAAATCTGACTTTTTTCAGAGTATTTACAAATAAACAATTAAAAGTTTAGTTACAAATGCAGCATTTAAAGCCCAAACTTAAAACTTGCACGATGTATAATTTTATACACACACAGTATGCATTTTCCTGTCTACCCTTGTAGTGAGTGCTGACCATTTCTAAACGTTCTTTATCTAAATCAGTACTCTCCTACTATCTAAAATGAGTAACGTCACCAAATACTTCTCAAAACAGGTGTCTATCAATTTGTGTGCTGTTTTAAACTTATTGTACAAATAACACAATAAAAGCAATTCTCTGTGATGAAGATATCTCCTAAATATGAATGAACTCCTGGTTGTTAAAAACCCAGGTTATGGTCATCTTATGATATACACTTGTATACAATTACATTGTAAACCAAACAATGCAAAGTCATTTTAATAATGTGCAAACTTTACGATGTGATTACTGTTTAATATCTTTCTCTTCTCATTACAGCAATATACATTTAGTTGGAAACACTCATTTAGTTCTTAACCATCAGGAAACTACAAAATCAACAAATAAATAATTTTTTATATTAAAATTTATATTATGGTCACTGTAAAGACAGCATTGCATCATTTGGGTCTCAAAATTACAGAAGTTCAAACTCAGAAATTGGGACAATAAACTTAACCAGCATGATACTTCCATTTAATATTTTATTGGATAGTGTCTGAATAGTGATAGTAATACACTTTGTCTGGCTGAAGTGTTCATCTTTCACAGAGGCTACCAGACTAAAACAGATCAGTGCTAAACTAGAGTGGCCCTTACTTTTAGACTGCACTCCTTTAGACCGGCCAAATAAAGTCTTTTGTACCACACTAAAAAACAGTACTAAACAGCACTCCTTGAGGCCAAACTGTAAAATCTTTTGTTTATTTTTCATCACCAGAATATGACATATCACACCTACCCTAGATAAAAGAATGAATGTAAAAACACTGTACAGTCAGAAGTAAATTTTAACTCCCTTGAAGTAAGTAGAATGACCATCAATGACCCTGTGCTTTCTATTTGACTTTCACAAACCTGAACACAAGCACAGGGTTGCAGGTAACATTGGCAATGACCTCAAAAAACTATTGGCCGTAATCTTATACAACATTTGAAAACTGAGCTACACATTATCTATACAGAAATTGTTTTGACATCCATAGAATAAATCTTACACATTAATTTCTATGTACAAATTGAGAACATATAAGATACACCCTGCAAAAAACACCGATGAGTTTCCTTGCTCATGGTACGCAGGCGTTAGACAAGTTTCACTCAAAGACATACACTGTAATTAGCCTTAGTAACTTAGTATAAACACCACAGGAAAGTATAAACACCACTGGAAGCAGGATCCAATACCTCTATTTACTGATAGAATGCCAAATGTTCTAACAATCCATTACAACTGTTCGTGTTACATTATAACTTCAACAGATGTAAATAAACAGATAAAGCCACTTGGGTGTCATCTAAACCTACATGGGGGGGGGGGGGGTTACCCTTGTTGTCTTTGTATTACTTGTAGCCTTGTTTATACCTAATTATGTCATTGTGCAACATTTTTCCTTAGCTCACTTCATGTAAGCAAACGCACCAGGTTTTTTGCATCGGTTACAATATCCTGTGTACTATGATACAATATTTACTTTGACTGCACATTAAAAAACACTGAAAGATGACTTATACATCCTGCAGTGTTACTGCTTATTGTAATCATCACATTATCAGAATTATCTATCTTCAGCTGTCTTCTTCACTATCAGTCTTGTCATCGTCCATCAGACCAGAGAACCATGACGTCACAGTTGAAGAAACTGCTGACTTTGCTGAGGTGAAAGCGCCCCCAAACATCCGACCTGTTTGTATAACTGCTGAACCAGTCTTGGACATGGCATTGGTCAGTTTACGACCCTGGTCAGTGCTGTACAGAAAGTTGTAAATAAGAACAAAATTGAATGCATAAATGGTATAAAACCCTGGTCAGTGCTGTACAATAAGGTGTAAAGTGAACAAAGTTGAATTAATGAAACTAGCAATTTCAGCTCAGAGTTAAGTTTTCATTAAAATCTACTTTTTACATCACCTGCCACATTTTTAACAGTCAAACCACTGAAATTAGACTTGACACACAAAAAACATGATTTTGAGCCCACTCAGGTGTGAAACGAAACGAGTCCAAATCCCAACCTTTTATCTACTGAAGTATCTGTATTTTAAACAAACAAATATTCTTCACATTCAACAATGTTTGCTGCCTGAGAATGTATTACAGTTTTATTTTATGAGCAGAGGTGGAACACATTTCTGTTGGGCAAAGTATCTACTAGGTATTTCAGTCTGTTGGGCAAAGTATCTACTAGGTATTTCAGTCTGTTGGACAAAAGTATCTACTAGGTATTTCAGTCTGTTGGGCAAAGTATCTACTAGGTATTTCAGTCTGTTGGACAAAAGTATCTACTAGGTATTTCAGTCTGTTGGACAAAAGTATCTACTAGGTATTTCAGTCTGTTGGGCAAAGTATCTACTAGGTATTTCAGTCTGTTGGACAAAAGTATCTACTAGGTATTTCAGTCTGTTGGGCAAAGTATCTACTAGGTATTTCAGTCTGTTGGACAAAAGTATCTACTAGGTATTTCAGTCTGTTGGGCAAAGTATCTACTAGGTATTTCAGTCTGTTGGACAAAAGTATCTACTAGGTATTTCAGCCAGCTAAATCTCTAGGAAATAACTTCCTCAAATTTGATATACTGTTTACAGCAATTTGACGTTTAATTGGCACTGGTGTAAGGGCAGTCAACTTTGACAAGCCAAGTGTGCAATATTTAGGCCCTATATGAAAACAGACATACTGTTTTCTCCAGACATGGGCTACACAATTCTTCATAAGGTTTCATCAATTAAAATATTTTGTTTGTCACCCATGAATTTCCCCAAAACCTACCAGGCAGACAATGAAAAAAAAATACAGAAAAAATAAAACAATGCTAGCATGTCAGGTAAAGTTAACTTTTCTGTCAGAGCCACAGCATTTACGTGACTGGCTATCATATGTCTGTGTGGTGCAATATTGTTTTCGTTGCAACATTGCCAACAAGCTTTCTAGCCTTCAAGTATTGTGCTGTCAATGTCACTTAAATGACACCATGACACAATCCTGTATACTCTCTTCCTTCTTATAATGAGGAAAAGGAGTAAAACATGAAGACGTTTTTTTTATATATTTTATGGTTTTTTTTAAATCGACTGACTGGCCCTTAGTTGCCATGAAAAAGGAATGAGAAGCATAAAAAATAGGGTCACCCTAAAAGTAAGCAATCGTATGTTGTCCCCATCTTGGGTCAGGTCGGGTGGGGTCAGGTCAGGTCAGGTTAATCCTCAAGGTGCCCTGGCACTGTGAGGAAAGTCAACTTGGGGCACCCTGTGTGTAATGTCATTTAGTAATTGAATGCAAGTTGGGGCAACTTTAGATGCCTCAAGGCTCCCAGGGTTGCTTAACTACTCACCCCAGGGCAACCATCCAACCTTCTATGGAGGTCAATATCAGTGATATACCGTAATAAATTGAATGAATGGTGTACAAACCTTTTCAGTCTCAATCTCATATCTGCAACACTTAGGTTTCCATGACAAAGATGCCTAGAAGGAGATAGAAAGACATCTGCATATTACCTCAATATCACACTAAACATATTCAATGTTTTTTCCCTTTCAACTTCAAGATGTATTTTCTTTAGACAACATATTGTTCATGGTTCCAAGAATCAAAATGACATTAAAATACAGTTCCTATCAACCAGTTAAAGTGGAATAAATTGTGCATTCATTTCTAATTCACCGTTCCAAAGTAACAATATTTTACTATACAGTCATGTATCTTCATAATCATATATTACTTTGCATATAAACCACAGATTAGGTCTGGGGTTTAGCAAATCTTTGACTACTTTGCATATAAACCATATAAGGTCTGGGGTTTAGCAAATCTTTGGCTACTTTGCATATAAACCATATAAGGTCTGGGGTTTAGCAAATCTTTGGCTACTTTGCATATAAACCATAGAAAGTCTGGGGTTTAGCAAATCTTTGACTACTTTGCATATAAACGATATAAGGTCTAGGGTTTAGCAAGGGCTACTTTGCATATAAACCATATAAGGTCTGTGGTTTAGCAAATCTTTAGACTACTTTGCATATAAACCATATAAGGTCTGGGGTTTAGCAAATCTTTGACTACTTTGCATATAAACCATACAAGGTCTGGAGTTTAGCACATCCACATAGTGAACACACTAGTAAATAGGGAATAACATGCAAGATAACATGCATACAATATTTCATTTTTGTAGTAGTTCTATCTTTCTACGTACATTAAAACATGATAGGCAAGTTTTATCATTTTCTTGCTATCTCCATATTATTCAACAATTACTCATTATTCACTTTTGACATGACAAATATCAAAACCCTTTTGTTTTCTTACTGATCTCAAATGAAGGTGTAATTATGAAGTTAATGTCAGTGCATGCTTACAATGAAGTTAATGTCAATGCATGCTTACAATGAAGTTAATGTCAGTGCATGTTTACAATGAAGTTAATGTCAATGCATGTTTACAATGAAGTTAATGTCAGTGCATGTTTACAATGAAGTTAATGTCAGTGCATGTTTACAATGAAGTTAATGTCAGTGCATGCTTACAATGAAGTTAATGTCAATGCATGTTTACAATGAAGTTAATGTCAGTGCATGTTTACAATAAAGTTAATGTCAGTGCATGTTTACAATAAAGTTAATGACAATGCATGTTTACAATGAAGTTAATGTCAATGCATGTTTACAATGAAGTTAATGTCAGTGCATGTTTACAATGAAGTTAATGTCAATGAAGTTAATGTCAATGCATGCTTACAATATTTTTTAGCATTAAAAGTCATTTTCAGGTGTGGGTAGCAAAGTTCATGACATGTATATGATAGGGATCTCCTTGAAAAAATTATACACCCCACCAGGAAATATAGACATTTTCATAAACTCTGGGTTCTAAAGAGTCATTTCGTGATTTTAAATCACCTACAATTACTTGTAATTTCAGAAAAAACATAAATATCATTGCGTAGATGTTGAGTAATAGCTGGGTGATCCATAAATGTTATAACTTACTTTTGTAGATGTTGAGTTATAATAGCTGGGTGGTCAATAAATGTTATAACTTACTTTTGTAGATGTTGAGTAATAGCTGGGTGGTAAATAAATGTTATAACTTACTTTTGTAGATGTTGAGTAATAGCTGGGTGGTCAATAAATGTTATAACTTACTTTTGTAGATGTTGAGTAATAGCTGGGTGGTCAATAAACGTTATAACTTACTTTTGTAGATGTTGAGTAATAGCTGGGTGGTAAATAAATGTTATAACTTACTTTTGTAGATGTTGAGTAATAGCTGGGTGGTCAATAAACGTTATAACTTACTTTTGTAGATGTTGAGTAATAGCTGGGTGGTCAATAAATGTTATAACTTACTTTTGTAGATGTTGAGTAATAGCTGGGTGGTAAATAAATGTTATAACTTACTTTTGTAGATGTTGAGTAATAGCTGGGTGGTCAATAAATGTTATAACTTACTTTTGTAGATGTTGAGTAATAGCTGGGTGGTCAATAAACGTTATAACTTACTTTTGTAGATGTTGAGTAATAGCTGGGGGGTCAATAAATGTTATAACTTACTTTTGTAGATGTTGAGTAATAGCTGGGTGGTCAATAAACGTTATAACTTACTTTTGTAGATGTTGAGTAATAGCTGGGTGGTCCATAGTTTTCCACACCCTGTAGTTGTGAGTTGTCTTCCAGGCATTTACAAAGTGGTGGTTGAAGTCATGCAGGTGATCCTCATCATCTGTTAATACAAAATGAAAACATAATGTGATTGGCTAATTTAATTCAAACCTGGCACAAATGTGAGGAACTATAGGATGCATACTTTTGTCTTTCCCTGTTACAATATGAAAACATGATTTATGAGATTTGATGACTTTGTTCAAACTTAACACAAATGTGAAATACTTTGGGATGCATATTCTTACTTTATAGGATTCAAACATGATGTATACGATTGGCCAATTTACTTCAAATTTGTACAAATGTCATGTAATATTGGAGATATATTCTTATTCTTTGTTACAATATAAAAACATGACATTATTGATTAATTTAGTTTCAACCTAGCACAAATATGATAGAGTATAGGAGGTATATACCAGTTAGAACACATTATGTCTTGAGTGATTGGCTGATTTTGTTCAAACCTAGCACAAATGTCAGGTACTATTGAGATGTTTAAAAGGGGGGTATTTTGATTATATTGGGGGCTAGGGTTAAAGGATAATAATGGAATGTGGGGGTACATGAATTATCAAGGCCAAGGTATATTTTAGGAATGCACATGCTGGAATGAGGAAGCATTTTGTTGGTAACTTACAAACATCTCATGTCACTTACCTGAGAATTCTACTGTTGCTAACAATGTTTGTATATACCTTTTGAACTGTAATCTCAACCACTCTTCACCTCCTTCCCAACCTGTGTGTTACAAAACAGATATAGTCCTTTTCACTTCACTATTAAAGACCAGGATTTACATCAATGTTATTTACCTGTTGGGTCAAGGAAAGTGTTCTCCTTTTCATCAATAACATTTCTGACTAGCCATTATTATTTACCTGTTGGGTCTAGGAAGGTGTTCTCCTTTTTATCAATAACATTTCTAACTAGCCATTATTATTTACCTGTTGGGTCTAGGAAGGTGTTCTCATTTTCATCAATAACATTTCTAACTAGCCATTATTATTTACCTGTTGGGTCTAGGAAGGTGTTCTCATTTTCATCAATAACATTTCTAACTAGCCATTATTATTTACCTGTTGGGTCTAGGAAGGTGTTCTCATTTTCATCAATAACATTTCTGACTAGCCATTATTATTTACCTGTTGGGTCTAGGAAGGTGTTCTCATTTTCATCAATAACATTTCTGACTAGCCATTATTATTTACCTGTTGGGTCTAGGAAGGTGTTCTCATTTTCATCAATAACATTTCTGACTAGCCATTATTATTTACCTGTTGGGTCTAGGAAGGTGTTCTCATTTTCATCAATAACATTTCTAACTAGCCATTATTATTTACCTGTTGGGTCTAGGAAGGTGTTCTCATTTTCATCAATAACATTTCTGACTAGCCATTATTATTTACCTGTTGGGTCTAGGAAGGTGTTCTCATTTTCATCAATAACATTTCTGACTAGCCATTATTATTTACCTGTTGGGTCTAGGAAGGTGTTCTCATTTTCATCAATAACATTTCTGACTAGCCATTATTATTTACCTGTTGGGTCTAGGAAAGTGTTCTCATTTTCATCAATAACATTTCTGACTAGCCATTATTATTTACCTGTTGGGTCTAGGAAGGTGTTCTCCTTTTCATCAATAACATTTCTAACTAGTGTATCGGCAAACCTCAAATCTGCAGTACTAAGGTTCAGCTGTTTCTTCAACTCGTTCTCTTGAATCAAAATTTTGTTTTCCTCCAACTGTGAAAGAGATGAAACATCTACAGATTGAAATACTTATTTAAAAGCACAGCATTTATTCACTGTCTTGGGGTCCAGTGGTATGAAACCAAGCCAGAAACTTTGGACACACATACATCGCTTCTTTCTGAGTAGAAATTTACATGTTTTACGAGAGACCCCATCCCCACCCCCACCCCAACTCCCCTCCAACCCACCACCACCACCAATAATTGTTGAAGTTAACGCTACATTCAACATGGTGGTTGGTTGAAACTTGTTGCAACAGAGTGATCGCAGCCCATGTACAATGCATGATGTTTGTCAAAAAAACGAAAAAATACCACTTCACCCCGACATACATATACATGTATGTATCAGCCAGCCATACAACTTGACAATTTTAACAAATTATCCAACTTTTTGGGATCAAAAATTTCGTGACCAACCATAGTTGGAGATTTTATGTCTTTCAACAAATAGCACAACGTATGCCAAATGATTCTGTATGTTAAAGTCATGGATATCTGCTTAAATAACACTGTATATTTCTAAATATACTAACAGTTTAGCCATCAAGATCAATGTATGGTATCTCAGTAAATGCTGGCTTTACATCAAGAATTTTGTTTATACTTACATCCACAATTACATCCAGGAAATGTTTCTTCTGTTTATACAGGCAGTTAGTAGCACCGATAAGAAAACTACGTACATTGATATCTTTGAGTAGTTCATGTTGTTGTAGTGATACATAGGGATGACACAAAGAACCCTGAATAAGAAATGAAATTATTCACTCCAAGATTAAAACAAATTTATACATGTAGTTTTACGCATCAAATTATGAATCTACTAATAGTTGAAAAGAAGACATGATTTCTACAGATTTGAGATTTGTTAACAATGTGTTATTTTGATAGGTAGAGAAAAATGGTGCTAAAACAGTCATAAAGTACACCTAACACTTCAAATATAGAAAATATTTCTATTTGTCTGTCCCTTTGTAGTTTGATATTTACCTTTGTAAATAATGCCAATGGGAATCCATACTGATCTACAGTAAAGTCTGGCATTTGTGGACTCTGTATAATAGTGTAATCATCATCTGATTCATGGTTACTTAGTGACGATAACGACAAAGGTTTATCTCTGTCTATTTCATTGTGAAACACATCATCATCACTAGTCCTTGTAAAGTCTTTGTCACTTTCTGTGTCCATATCAACAGGTGATTTCTCTGACCCTTCACCCAGTTCCTGATCAATTAAATCTAACAAATCATCTTCCTCCGTCCTAGGACTTTCCTTTTTGTTACATTCCGATGACCTAAATGTCTCTGTTTTCTGTAAATGCCCATCACTTCCTGAGGTCTGTACATTGTTCCTTGATATATTCTTCACATCTTTCACACTATTTGCATACTCCTCTGCATGCCTTTTTTCATTGTTCTCCTGTTGTAGTTCATACTGCATCTTGAGGTTTATCTGCTTCTGAGTTTCCTTATCACCATGGTTACCCTGCACTTGTGGAGGAGACTGATTCGTCCTTTTCTGTGAGTAGTTTGGTAGGTCCGTGATTTGTACATCTAAGTATTCTTCAGTCTCAATGCCGAATTCAGTTAGTCTGATATCTGTTGTTTGAGGCTGCCCTGTACCATAACTTGTACATTCTAATAAACCTCTCTCTATCATCCCTGGTGAGTGATAGTAATTGAAAAAAAAGACAAAATAGTATATAAATTGTTGTTGGATAAAAACAGTTCATAAACTTTCTCTACAATGACAATCAAAACTGTTACTGTATATAGTAACTAGTACAATTCCTCCTGGTTGGTTATAAAAATAACAGACTTTTATTGTGATTGTCATCAATATGGTTTTAAGACTGGGATTATTATTACTATGGAAAATGAGCTGCCAGTAAACTAAGACAGACACATCATTGTGTCATAAACAATTCGTAATATGAACACACTGAAGAACGTTCCATCCAAATTTCAGCCTAATCTGCTCAGTAGTTTTGGAATTAAAGATTTTTTACCAAAAGACACATTTTAGCCCTAATTTGCATATCACTGATGGGATCATGTCATGAACAATTCTTAATCTAAACATCCTTAAGAATTTCCCACCAAATTTCAGACCGATCTGTTGAGTAGTTTTGGAGTTTAACATTTTTTACCAAATATCACACACCAGTGGTAAGATAATTTTTATTTGAACAATTTCCAAACTAAACACAAAAGGTAATATACCCACCAAATATCATGGCATTCAGTCCAGTGGTTTTTGACTTTAAGTTGTTTACACACACATACACACACACATAGACAGACAAACTAACAGAGACAGACAGACAGACAGACAGACAGACAGACAGACAGACAGAGACACTTTGCCATGCCTATAGCACTACTGAACCCTATCAGTTCAGCTGTGCTAAAAACTTGACTTAAACCATAACACTTGCCCTAATCCTTGCTAACTCACTTTAGTATTTTGTTTCAGATATTGTTAGTTTCCAATGACTATTTTACTGTCTCAGACTTCTAATGTGAAAATAACACATTGATATGATTTTAGATCCATAAGATAACAATTTTCATAATTAAGATGCACAAGCTGCAATGGGACAATTTTTTTGACAATATTTTGGCACATGTACACATTAAACTACTCCTAATATCATACACACTGAATAGTATTGAATCACCAGTAGTTGAACAACATTCTTTGTACCTGTAAAGGCTGTACATGCATACATGCATATGTTATAGTGCAATATCACAAATCAAATTGATTTGTGGATCCACACCCAAAAATTAGTGCCCTCAATTTCAACCTGTTACTGCACTAATATCAGCCAATGATTAAAATGTAGAATGTTTAATTATTGGTATTTTAACAATCTTCAGTGAATACATTGTGGTTGTCTAATCAAAAAAATAATACTACGGTTTCAAACTAGTGCAGTTTTATAACTTTTAAGATGGCAACAAAACCAAGCTTTTGTTCAAGATTTAACTTGTCACTACATCACATACAGATAATATTGACTACTTATGAACAGGTTTAACTTGTCACTACACCACATACAGATAATATTGACTACTTATCAACAGGTTTAACTTGTCACTACACCACATACAGATAATATTGACTACTTATGAACAGGTTTAACTTGTCACTACACCACATACAGATAATATTCACTACTTATGAACAGGTTTAACTTGTCACTACACCACATACAGATAATATTGACTACTTATGAACAGGTTTAACTTGTCACTACACCACATACAGATAATATTGACTACTTATGAACAGGTACAATGTCTTTTTTTATAAGTAATTGACCAATTTTTAGTGACTATATATCTTTGGTCACTTCTGAAAACAAGCGACCTATCGGTCAGAATAGCTCCGCTGGTTTTTTTTTAATTTAATTTTTTATTTTGGTGACATGTAGAAGTGGTTCAGTTCTTCAGCTCTTCACTATGCAGTTTTGTTTTAGCGATGCAATAAAGTGGTTAGTGGTTCATATGATGTCTCACTATAAAACACATTTTACACAGAAGTTGGTTATGTATTGTACTTTTATACCATAGTCACCATTTTTATAACAAAAATCTACTGTTATGAAAAATTGCACAAAATCTCAGAAAAAAAATGACTGGGAAATGCACACAAGAAAAAGAAAAATAAGAGGATTTTGAGGTTGGCTATAAATAATTCCAGTGTCTTACAGCTTTAACCCTGGAAAATTTTAATGATGAATGAAATAAACTAGGGATCTAAAATAATTTTGAGGCAATTTGAATTTCAATTTTCTAACAAATTTACCAAGTCAACAACATTCAACTTGTACAAGTTGTAGTAGATATATATAGGGAAGAAATGTATTAATCGCCATCTTAGTTTCCGGACAGCGACAATCCCCGCCAAGTACCTGAAAGAGAGTCATTCTCAGCCATACGTTACAGTGGTAACACTCGTTCATGTTCTATTACCTTTCATAAAGAAAACACAACGAAATGGTTGAAGTGATCTTTTTTTTAAATTTCTTTTCATCACAACAACAAAATCTGCGTGATCAAAAGTTTTGTAAACTAAACCAGAAAGAATTATCGGACTGGCTAAACTTCCCGATGAACTGGAGTAAGGTCCAAGTCCAAGTCCAAGTAAGCCTCGATAGTACTAGTACGTGAGCAAATCGTCTCAAACTAGCGATACAACTTTCAAAATATAACTTGACATGTCTTCATTTGTTAGAGTTATACAATTCAAGACGCGTTTTCACTCGAAAACAACAATTCTGTGAATAATGACACTCTGAACGCAGCGATTTCTCAGACGATGTTACCACTGTATTGTGTAACGTATGGCTGACAACGACTTGCTTCCGGGTTAGTCCCTTGTGCATCCGGGTACCTGGGATTGTTGCCGTACGGAAACTAAGAAAGATGGTGATTAATACATACATCGTCTGATATTTTAATTTACAGTGTTTCTTGTTTCTTGTCAGCAGACTCGGCCATTTTTTTCATCATTCCATTGTATTTAAACCTTGTACTTGACATTTTGCAATATTTATAATTCTCAACAAAATACCTCAACATGCCTCACTTCGCTCGTACTCAAAACAGCCCCTCGCGGTATGATCACTGATGACATGATGAGACTGAGAGAGAACCTTTTCGGATTTACATGTAAAACGGGGAAAGATACGCAAAACGTAATGCAAAGTCTGAAGCCAAATTAAAGTTGTAATTATTTTAATTATTTTTACTTGCCAAATATTTGCATTTTGGAAATGGCAAGACACGTTCATGTCGTTTAACTTTACATGTGAACTGTCGGTCAATAAACAAAGTTTGGTTGATTCACAGTCCGCAGTTAGACTGCTCTTGCATAACTTCAACCGCATGCCTAGGCATGCCTTCCTTACGCAAGTTGTCTTCACTGTCACTCAAAATTGCACGACAGTATAGAATTAATCACAAGTTACATGTTATCTGAAAACATCACATTTTTATAGTGGGTCTGAAGTGTGATTTTAGTAAGTACCAAGAACGTCCCGTGTTACTTGCTATGGAAAATCACCCGGTCAAATGAGGTCAGCTTCAGCTTCTGGTCGAATCAGGATAGAGTATGCAAATAAGGATGTTGCGGACTGGCTGATTATGTAGAAGGGGTGCAGAATTTGGATTTGAAGTTTACAACCCTGTTTCGAATAAACACTTGTCACTTCATGCATTTGGGCGCCCAATGCGTAGAATTATGACTATAGCAAATATTACATTGCTTGTTTGACGTCAATAGTGTCTTTTGAAAAGTGGCAGTTTACTTAAAGTCTCGTCGACTGATTTCCAATATGGCGTCGGTCATAATGCTCATTAACATATTCATTTTTTTTTCAAATTACAAAAAAAAAAAATCATAAAAAATAAAAATGAAGATGTGCTGACTTGAAATTAACAAACCTGAGTAAGCTACCCCCTGCGCATCAACACGCCAGATATCAAAGCAATCTAACAAGAAGTTTTCACAGAGATGATGAAAATGACATTTTATGAAAAAAAATCATAAAAAATTGAAAATGGCACAGATCAACTTGGCATGAACAAATCTGAATAGCCTCCCCCAGGGAACATGCACACCAAATATCTAAGAATTCTGACTGTCACTTTCGGAGAAAATAATGAAAATAAAAAAGTTTGACGGACACCTATGATTCACTCTACTCTCTATACTCTATACAACCTATACCTAAAGCTACGCTTTCAGCTTTCGCTGACAGCGGAGCTAAAAATGTTCCAGTTGCAGCTAGTGCAGGTTTAAGCCTTTATCTGATCTTGTTATGAATACAAAAACTAATTACTGTACCTGGGAATAGAGATACAAAGGATAGTATAGTTCCACATAGTGTTTTAACAGGTGAACCAAACATTAGAATTCTTCTCTCAAGTAACAACAGTTTGAACAACACTAGTACCTGAAAAAAAATCATATTAGAGTGATCCTTTTAAATGTGATATTTCTTATTGTAATACCTCATGAAATGTCAAGTTGGTCAGTTTGAAAAAAAGAAACAAAAAAGAAAACTATGTGTGCGTACAGTTTAATATACTGGATTTTAAGTCTGGTATTTCTTTGAAATGATAATTAAAATAAGACGGATAATTTCAACAATTTGTTGTAACAAATGTCCCAAACTGCAAGAAAAATGTAATTATTCAATTCAAAGCAGACCAACACTAAGCTGACTCTAAGTACAGCAAAGTACCTAGCAATGATAGTTGATAGATAAAGTACCCAGCAATGATATTTGATAGATAAAGTACCTAGCAATGATAGCTGATAGATAAAGTACTTAGCAATGATAGTTGATAGATAAAGTACCTAGCAATGATAGTTGATAGATAAAGTACCCAGCAATGATAGTTGATAGATAAAGTACCCAGCAATGATAGTTGATAGTCAAAGTACCTAGCAATGATAGTTGATAGATAAAGTACCTAGCAATGATAGTTGATAGATAAAGTACCTAGCAATGATAGTTGATAGATAAAGTACCTAGCAATGATAGTTGATAGATAAAGTACCGAGCAATGATAGTTGATAGATAAAGTACCCAGCAATGATAGCTGATAGATAAAGTACCCAGCAATGATAGCTGATAGATAAAGTACCCAGCAATGATAGCTGATAAAGTACCCAGCAATGATAGCTGATAGATAAAGTACCCAGCAATGATAGCTGATAGATAAAGTACCTAGCAATAATTAATAGCTGATAAAGTACCTAGCAATGATAGTTGATAGATAAAGTACCTAGCAATGATAGCTGATAGATAAAGTACCTAGCAATGATAGCTGATGAAGTACCTAGCAATGATAGCTGATAGATAAAGTACCCAGCAATGATAGCTGATAAAGTACCTAGCAATGATAGCTGATAGATAAAGTACCTAGCAATGATAGCTGATAAAGTACCTAGCAATGATAGCTGATAGATAAAGTACCCAGCAATGATAGCTGATAAAGTACCCAGCAATGATAGCTGATAAAGTACCTATAGCAATGATAGCTGATAAAGTACCTAGCAATGATAGCTGATAGATAAAGTACCTCGCAATTAGGCTGTTCAGACTACGCATTTTGTGTAGGGCCAGGCCATGGCCATGAGGACCTGGTCTGGGACAAAAAAACAAGTGTGAATGGTTTTGTCCGGGCATGGCCCAGACAAGATTTGGTCTTTGATGAGGAGTGGCCGGACCAAGTCCGGACCTGGTCCAAGACTAGAGTAAAAACGGCAGTGTGAACACATACCTTGTCCTAGATGACGCCCTCACATGCTAATAAACAGTTTACAATGTATGTTGACCTTGTTACCATTGTCTAAGTGACCCATGTGCCTAAGATAGTCGTTTGCAAACATGGGCACAACAAGACAAGAGTAGTGAACTGGTCGTCAGATGAAATTCTGAGTTTGATTTCCATTGGATTTTGATTTTCCATTTACAGTGTCCGTCAAAGGAACACATGCAATCATGGATAGTAAGAAGGTGTCTGATCTTGAACTGTGACTCTGGAAACAACTCAAAACATGTCAAAAATGACGGTGCAATCTGGACTGTTCAGCTGCTTGATGCGTCACCTCATCATGATATCTTTGTAGACTACCTCGAAATCTCCTACGTGACAACATTTGTCTCCGAAAGTGCATTAAACGTAAAAACATCATGAACATTACGAGCATCATTCTGTTATCGAAGTCAGCCATGTTTAACAATGGTACAGCATTGACATATCTGAGGGTGCTGCTTTTGTCCCAGACCTGATGGCAACAAATAAGCAATCTGAACACATACCAAAATTTAATTGGAGATTAATTTGTTTACTGGGACCAGGCCATGGCCAAGATTTTCGTAGTCTGAACAGCCGAAATGATAATCAAAGTATCTGGAAATGATAGCTGTTATTCTTTATGGGTGATAAAATCTGGTTGTACATTAAGCTGTGGTCTATAAATCAACGGTTATAGTATACTGAGACAATAAGATACTTAGTGTGGTCCAGCCCTATCAGCTATTACATATCAATACATCAATATTATTACAGGATTTTCTTTGCTGTTAAAAATGGCAAGTATCACAGATTAGGAACTGTGCTGTCATAAACTATATATTATTAATACTATATTTAGTTTTATGTGTGAAATAGTTCATACTTCCACTATCCCCTGACACCAAAATTGATATATACTAATGGAGTATAGATTACTTTCTTGTCTTTGTTAGCTGTCAATTATTTACAAATTGTACTTGGATATCATTCCTGCAATATTTGTCTTCATTCAGACAAGGAAAATATGAGTGACTTAAGGGGCCTTGAAGTAATTAGAAACCCCCGTATGTCACAGGTATTTTGTGGCTGAATGAATGAAAATATTTGGAAATAATATAATTCTATCTGTGCAAGCATAATTGATGTAAATTCAGGAAGAGAAGTGATGACCTTGAGTTTGGACATATTGATCATTATTTCAATCTGTACAAATCCGATGACATAGACTGTGTGTAGAATGTGACCATGGTATAAAACATACAGTGTTGTTCAAACACAGCTTGCATGTGATATAATACATGTATATTATACTGTATTGTATTACCAACTAAATACTGTAAATACATGTAAATACTAGTTTTACATTGTAAAACGGTTATTTAATTCATTTTATTGGTGTGAATAATACATTACATGTTAACATACTTTCTAATGTTTGAAGCATACATCATATAATTAAAATGAAGTTTGAGAATACCAGCAAATACTAATTATTACTGACATACTGGTAATTGTATGTGACCACAAATTCTACAGTATCATTATATAACTTTCTGACTTCTCAAATCCATGTATTCAAACTAATGACAGGTCTGCCTGAGGTTTGTGGGTACACCTGCTACAAACACAGTTACATAACAATAAAACCAGACAATGTGAAACAAATCAACACTCACTTCAGTTTTCTGATTTTTTGTGTGATTTTTATAAGAGTTACAGCAAAACAATGAAATATGACAGTTTGGCAAACTTCAATGACAATATTGCGCTTTTTATAATATATTGAGCACAGTATGTTAATATAGGAACCACCATCCCCACCCCCACCCCCTCCACCACCCACATGATGACATCAATGCAACTTACATTTGTACAGTTGAACTCCAGAATAATCCAGAGAACTGTACACTAAATATATGCAATTATTTTCTGACTAAATATGCCTGACATACATGCTTTTATCTAAACACATTATTGGGAAATTATACAAATATTTTTAACATCATTTTGTTTCTCTGGCGATCATTTCTTCAATTTTAATGTTAATGTTATCGTTTGCAATTGGGAATTCACAGAAATGAAATTCAAGTTGAAAAGTGAATTGATTCTATCAAGGTGGATAAATAAAACAACATCATTCACAATCTCCTTACCTTGTGTTTAAACTGCATAATTAATTCTCTTACTGACAGTCCCAGGTAAATCTGACTTGGTTCTCCAGTTAGACTACTACTAATAGATGAAGATAAACTCTCATAGAGTTGCTGAAATTAAACAAAGATACAGTGAGTTGATGTAACACCTAGTTTGAATTGTTACTAGTAAATCTCAGTGTCAACAACTAGACAGTCAAGTACAAACTAAGGCAAAGAGTAAAACCAGACTTCAGTTACTCTAAAGAGATTGAATTAAAATGGTACGAAAAGTATGGTGGATTAGTAGTTTTATCTCATTGTATGATAGATTGGTAGTTTTATCTCATTGTATGGTAGATTGGTAGTTTTATCTCATTGTATGGTAGATTGGTAGTTTTATCTCATTGTATGGTAGATTAGTAGTTTTATCTCATTGTATGGTAGATTGGTAGTTTTATCTCATTGTATGATAGATTGGTAGTTTTATCTCATTGTATGGTAGATTAGTAGTTTTATCTCATTGTATGGTAGATTGGTAGTTTTATCTCATTGTATGGTAGATTGGTAGTTTTATCTCATTGTATGGTAGATTGGTAGTTTTATCTCATTGTATGGTAGATTAGTAGTTTTATCTCATTGTATGGTAGATTGGTAGTTTTATCTCATTGTATGGTAGATTGGTAGTTTTATCTCATTGTATCACTGTTGCTAAGGGCGTGGTCATGGTTGCTAGTACCAGTTTTGTCAATACGTTTTGAACAATAACTGTAGAATAACACCTTCAGAAACAACCCCATCAAGTTTAACTTAACGCCCCATCCCCATTAAAGTTCAGCTGAATCTGCTCAGTAGTTTGGAATTATAGATTTTTGACCAAAAGACACACTTTTTAAGGCCTAATTAATTTGCATATCACCAGTAATGGAATCATTATATAATGAATGATTCTTAATCTAAACATGCCTAAGGATGTTCCCACCAAATTTCAGCCCAATCTGCTCAGTAGTAAATTTTTTGACCAAAAAGGCATATTTTAGACCTAATGCCCAGTACACATAGTTTTGGAGTTTAAGGTGTTTTTTTTGTTTTTTTAAATCATAATTTTTGACCCAAATCACACACCTGTGATGCAATCATTTTCATTTGAACAATTTTCCATCTACACGCCCTAAGTAATGTCCCCACCAAATACCAAGGCAGTCAATCCAGCAATTTTTAAGTTTATGTCATGTACACACTCACACACACACACATGCACACATACATACACACACAGACAGACACAGACAGCAGAAAAGACAGACAGACAGACAGACAGACAGACAGACAGACACAGACAGCAGAAAAGACAGACAGACAGACAGACACAGACAGTATAAAAGACAGACACCGTAGCATGCCTACAGCACTACTGAACTTGATTAGTTCAGCTGTGCTAAAAATAAAAATCAGTTATGATAGTTAAATACTGTTATAGCATATAGTCCTTAAAGACTATCGGTATAAGTAGGCTAACAAGTAATGTGAAAGGTCAATATATGCTGGTTTGATACATCACATAGCACTTTTCTTTCTCATATAACTTGATAATCTTAGGATATTTGTTGTTGAGATCTACATAATCTATGTTATTGTACTTGTAAACTAAACATTGGTAACCCTGGTAACGAGGAGGGGTAATCCAGTAAAACTTACATAGGTAAGTAAAATTATGAACAATTAACCAACTTTTTGGCTAATATTAATAAGAAATCATTAAAATTTCACAATATTGTATTATAGGTAACATATTAGACAGCAACAACTGTCTGTTGTGTAACACACAACTAGTCAAGTCTGCTTTCCTTTATTTCTACATAGCAAATCATGACTTCTCTATTGTTTCAAAAATACATTTCAGGATCAATTTGAAGAAATGATTTCACTGTATTTTGTCTCAACTGACTACACTATCTGATGAAAATAGAAATGTACTCAATTCCCCAATCCACATATAATATTACTTAGTTAATAATTCATTATAATGTGCTATCTTTTTGTACACTATATCATGAATTTGTAATTTAATAAAACTAAAAGCATATACTCATACATCACACAGATAACAATACAATTATGGGAGATTAGTATCAAATAACATAACAAACTCTACTACTTTCATATAAAGAGAAATAATCTAGATATGCTAGAATATTAAAAACATTTTAATACAGGTTTTTTCTGCAATGCCGAAAGGAAGAATATGTGGCAGTCTATGGCTGACATGATGGTGGGTAGATCTAGGTCAGAGGTCAATTTGTATACTATCTAGTGGCATATAATAAGAATTTGGAAGTTATATTATACTCTACTCTAATTTTTTGTCTCCATATTTATTATACTTTCACTTGAAATGTAACTCTTTACAGTTTTCAGATTTTTTTTATTTAATAAACACAAATTTATAAAGTGCCTGATATCCATCAAAAATGCACAATGGCGCTCCCAGTTCACATGAATGCTCTTTGGAATAGATAAGTTTTGAGTTTGGCTTTGCAGATATCAACAGTAGGTGCGGTGCGAATGTCAAGGGGGAGATGATTCCATAATGTGGGAGATGAGTGTGAGAATGATCGGTCTCCATATGATTATTATCTATTAAACAATGATCATAATAAGTTGTGAAAAAAAGGAAAATCTACTGTTAAGAATACCAAATAATATATTAAACTAACTTAAAACTAAAAAGTGATTCAACTAATTTAAGAAAACATGTAAAGATGACGTTCATCATGGTTCATACACATGTACTTATATTTAATCGAAAACGTCATGAAAATATGGATAAAGTGCAAATATGTGTTGAAGTATTTATCACACTATTTTTTGTGATTGATCACTGTGCAAATGCTGGTTTATGATGATGAGAGAACAGAGATATTTTGACAGAATTTCTGTACCATCTATGATGTGAGAACAGAGATATTTTGACAGAATTTCTATACCATCTATGATGAGAGAACATAGATATTTTGACAGAATTTCTGTACCATCTATGATGTGAGAACAGAGATATTTTGACATAATTTCTATACTATCTATGATGTGAGAACAGAGATATTTTGACAGAATTTCTATACCATCTATGATGTGAGAACAGAGATATTTTGACAATTTCTGTACCATCTATGATGTGAGAACAGAGATATTTTGACAGAATTTCTGTACCATCTATGATGAGAGAACAGAGATATTTTGACAGAATTTCTGTACCATCTATGATGTGAGAACAGAGATATTTTGACAGAATTTCTGTACCATCTATGATGAGAGAACAGAGATATTTTGACAGAATTTCTGTACCATCTATGATGAGAGAACAGAGATATTTTGACAGAATTTCTGTACCATCTATGATGTGAGAACAGAGATATTGTGACAGAATTTCTGTACCATCTATGATGTGAGAACAGAGATATTTTGACAGAATTTCTGTACCATCTATGATGAGAGAACAGAGATATTTTGACAGAATTTCTGTACCATCTATGATGAGAGAACAGAGATATTTTGACAGAATTTCTGCACCATCTATGATGTGAGAATTTCTGTACCATCTATGATGTGAGAACAGAGATATTTTGACAGAATTTCTGTACCATCTATGATGAGAGAACAGAAATATTTTGACAGAATTTCTGTACCATCTATGATGAGAAAACAGAGATATTTTGACAGAATTTCTGTACCATCTATGATGAGAGAACAGAGATATTTTGACAGAATTTCTGTACCATCTATGATGAGAGAACAGAGATATTTTGACAGAATTTCTGTACCATCTATGATGAGAGAACAGAGATATTTTGACAGAATTTCTGTACCATCTATGATGAGAGAACAGAGATATTTTGACAGAATTTCTATACCATCTATGATGAGAGAACAGAGATATTTTGACATAATTTCTGTACCATCTATGATGAGAGAACAGAGATATTTTGACATAATTTCTATACCATCTGCTATTTATCAACATCTTTGGATAGAGGATATTACTAAGTGTTTATGGGTTATTTTCTGTATGTCAGGTTCAAATATAGTCATTTTTAAAATTGCCATATGGGTGAGGACTGGGGATTTATTTTGGATTTTTAATTCATTAAACAAATTTATCATGGCTCCCCTACTTGAAAAATCAATGTACACCAACATTGACAAAGTCTGTGTTTGTAACTCAATAAATTGCAAATAGCTAACAAATATATCAAAACTGTATTATACTTCCAATAACAAACGTTCTATACACATTTATTAATCTTTTGCAATTTATTGAGTTACAAACAAGGATGGCATTTGTTGTTTCATATTGATTTTTCAAGTAGGAAGCCATGATAAAATTGTTTAAATCCAAAATCCAAAATAAATACCAAATCCTCATCCAGTCACTTTCAGAAGTTTATTTTATAAGTAGACTGCCCTCATAACACAAATAGACAATGGATATTATTAATCCACAACCAATCTAATTTTTATACGACTTTCCTTGAATTCACTGCAGGTAGAATAGAATACACCCAGGGACCAATTTCCCTTAAAAATGAACTACTTCAAATCGTTCTAATTTTGCTAGATGAAATCTTATTAATATTCTGTTTGAAATGATAAAATGTGTATTGTGAGTTCACTATTTTGTTTCCAGGGAAAACAAAAATCTCTTACTTTTATACAGAGTCAACATAGTAATCAGTGGCCATATTGGTTCTCAAATGGGTTCATTTAAATATCATTTGAACTCTATTTTAAAAATTTGTACAATGACCCCTCAATCTGTTTATTGCTTTTAACTGAGATTGCCGGAATCAGAGTTTTCTTTGAAAAAGTAACACACAAAAAATGATGAATTTTATTTCCAAGGCACATACTACATGAAAATCTAAGACTTTTCAGTGTATTCCAGAAGCAAATGAACTCAACAAAGGGAAGTCACTGGTTGACAATGACACATGTACATGTAGCTTATTGATATCAAAGTGTTCACAATACCTTGAGAATCTCTGTCTTTGAGAAATCCCTCTCCTTAAAGTAGGCATAAGTTATCAACTGAAGCTTTGCTTGAAATAATCCATACAGAGGCTGAAATAGAATGAATTCAATGATATAATTCAAGGTATTACATGATTCAGAAATAACATACCTAGAATATAGCACCAATGGCGTTGTAGCAGCACAACTGTACACTCTACAGTTTTTTGGTTAGTATTTATCCACTTGCCTAACCATCCCTGTTGTTATCTTTGTGATATAAACCACCATTTGACTGATGCTATGTGCATGGTCTTATTGCTAGGCATATTTGCATACATTTTTTAATGTTTATTCGCTTGCCTGTTAATGTTATTATAGTTATAAAACATTATACTTCATCCTTTGGCTGTTGCTATGGGCATGGTCTTATTGCTAGGCATATTTGCATATTTTTTTTAATCTTTAGTCACTTGCCTACCCCTCCTAGTTTCCACCTTTGCAATATAAACCATCATTTGGCTGTTGCTATGGGTGTGGTCTTGTTGCCAGGGATAATTGCATACATTTTAGAAATCTTTTTTCACTTACCTCCCCATCCCTGTTTTTACCTTTGTAATATGCATCATAATTTCACTGTTGCTAAGGGCATGGTCATGGTTGTTAAGGCCAGTTTGTTAATAAGTTTTGAACAGTAACTGCAGAATAATGCTTCCAGAAACATTCCTACCAAGTTTCAGCCCCGTTGTCTGTGTAGTTTTTTGAGATATAAGTTTTTGACCAAAATTGAGAGATTTTAAGACCTCACTTGCATATTACCAATGGAATCATCAAGTTGTGAACTCACCTTCATCTACACATCCCCAGATGCATGCCCATTAAATTGCACACATACACACGCACACACACACACACACACACACACACACACACACACACACACACACACACACACACACACACACACATGTACACACAAAGACAGACATAGCACCATGCCTATAGGACTACTGAACCCCTTATTGGTTCAGCTGTGCTAAAAAGTGATGCATGTATAAGCACTAAAATAATCCTTGTATATACTTTTCATCTCCTATCTTACCTGTGACAATGATTGAAAGAAATGGTAACAACTAATATGACAAATATGACAAATGTGTCTGTGATACTGATAGGCAAGAAATGGTTTGATGACTGACCTTGAAGATCAAGGTTGAGGTCAAAGGTCAACGTCTTAAAAGACAGTTTGTCCCTGATATCATAAAAAGGGGATTAGACATGCCATAATTATTGATTTCTAACTAGAATTATGGCTGCCATTTGGTCTAATTTGCATATGTTCCATATTACACATCACCTTCATGCCAGGTTTGAAAGAAATTGGATATTGTTTCTGAGAAATTACATACGGACAGATGAAAGGATGGAGCCCATTGTGACACACACACACACCCACCCACACCCACACCCACACCAACCCACACACACACACCAAGATATTACATGTATATTGAAATACATGTAGTACTACAGTATTGTGTTGTCCTCATGCAGTTTTCAGAATTATGTAAACACAATCACACATGTACGCAAGCACGCACACATGCACACACACACACACACATACATACATACATACATACATACATACATACATACATACATACAGACACACAGACACAGACACACAGACAAACACACATACACACACACACACACACACACACACATACACACACACACACACACACCTGATCCTCACGAAATGTGGCAATAAAGAAGTAAATGACACACATCCATCTATCAGCATATTTTCATTTGCATATAAAAATGGGTATACTTTCCAGGCAATTATTAGCTGAAAACTGTCAGCAAATGTGTCCCAGAGATTTCAACGATTCTATTAAATCTTTGGTTAAGAGGATCAAAATCCTACTTATAAAATACAATGTGTATTATTGAATTCACACCTATAAAAATAGGCATTGCATATCTGTTTTCTATAGTTGTCTGACTACATCACCTACTAGTTTTATTCTCTATTACCTCATTTTCAGTGACTTGCTATCAAAAATGTCTCTAAGCATGAATTACCAATTTACTTACAACTGTACACTTTTTAGGATTATGACTATCTCTGGTAACAGTAACTATATAAACATAAATACTTACCAATTTACTAAGAACGCATACACTTTTTAGAACTGTTCCTCTTGTTACATCAGCTGTTTTATTCAGGAGATCCTAAAAATTGCCAAGAAAAAAAAGAAATAAACAGTAAGGTCAGTCGGAGTTAAGAAAATACTCTTGATGTAAAAGAGTATATGGTATTAAAATGACCTGTGATAGATAAACTTTCATTTGTAACTGTACCCACAATATGCTAGCATAAAATATGATCTGATTTGATGTGATTTGTGTTATCTTTTATCAAATTAAGACAACTCAAGATTTTGATCACTTACCCTACCTAATGCAAATAGAAACACTGTCTACAAAATACAACAAGCTGCAGTAAAATCAATTATTTATTTTTGTAGAAAAAAACTACTCATTTAGGCAGCTTTGGCTTTTAAACCAATACTAATCATATAAAATTAGACTACACCTTCATGTATAACTACATGTACAAGCTACAGAGGTATATCAGCAGTATGCTTCATTCCAATATGAAACTACAACTTTTGTAACGATTACAATGTATGGAACATTTCTATATCAGAATATATTTCTTTTAGTTGTACATGTGTTACTATTCTCATCTTCATTTGTCTCATGAAAAGTAAACATACACAATTTTATGACATAAGAAATGGTATATTACTACTACTGCCAAATTGAATGCTAATTTTATTATGAGTTTCTATTGACTCTATCTAAAGTTGTTTTTAAACCAAATTAAATTCTAAGCATCTTCATACAAAATAATATGTACATTCTCATTTCTGATAAACTGATAGATGTGATAATAAGTGTCAAATTAAATATTCAGGGTATTGGTACTCATACTTGTGATGTTTTGTGCTGCACATCGACTCACTTCACTCATTCAAATACAGTATATGGCTGTAGAGAACATCACAAGCACTCATTCAAATACAGTATATGGCTGTAGAGAACATTGCAAGCACTCATTCAAATACGGTATATGGCTGTAGAGAACATTGCAAGCACTCATTCAAATACAGTATATGGCTGTAGAGAACATTGCAAGCACTCATTCAAATACGGTATATGGCTGTAGAGAACATTGCAAGCACTCATTCAAATACGGTATATGGCTGTAGAGAACATTGCAAGCACTCATTCAAAATACGGTATATGGCTGTAGAGAAAATTGCAAGCACTCATTCAAATACGGTATATGGCTGTAAAGAACATTGCAAGCACTCATTCAAATACGGTATATGGCTGTAGAGAACATTGCAAGCACTCATTCAAATACGGTATATGGCTGTAGAGAACATTGCAAGCACTCATTCAATACGGTATATGGCTGTAGAGAACATTGCAAGCACTCATTCAAATACAGTATATGGCTGTAGAGAACATTGCAAGCACTCATTCAAATACGGTATATGGCTGTAGAGAACATTGCAAGCACTCATTCAGATACCCTAAATACATCACACTGGTATTCACAAAGTATGGGGGTTCTAGAAATTAGAATAGTGACAACTAAAACTCACCTTTGATTCAATCTGTCTAAAACATGACACGCCATATATGGTCTGATTTAAGTTATCTTTATCCGGTAAATGAAAATATACAGTGTCTGGAAGAAACAAAAAAATATGACGAACATTCCGAGAATGAATGAACATTTAAAGTGGCCATATGGATGAGGATTGGGGTATTTATTTTGGATTTTTAATTTATAATACACTTTCATCAAGGCTTCCGACTTAGAAAAATTAATGTCTGTGTTTGAAAGTTAATATATCACAAAAAGCTATAAAAAAAAAAAAAGAAGTCTAAAATGTTTGTTTTGTACATAAAATAACAAACATTTTACACATTTAATAAGCTTTTGCAAGTTGAGTTACAAACACAGACTTTGTCAATGTTTTTTAAAATTACATTGATTTTTAAGTAGGATGCCACGATAAGCTTGTTTTATAAATTAAACATCCAAAATAAATATCAAATCATCAGCCATATGGACACTTTAAAAGTTATTCTTTTCATCTTTCATCCATTGTTTTGCTGTTGTTCTGTTAATGATAAATGTTGATACTTAAAGACCACTGTTTGAATCCTACAGCATTACATACCTACTATCTTATCACTGCATCCGTCAAGATTAAACAGCAAAATTTTGTTACTTCTACAGTGTTACCAGACAACTGTTTTCAAACACAAGTTTTATTTTAATCTGACAAGAGTTTTTATCAACAATGTCTTTGATAGTATACTAGTAAAGTTACAATGTCCTATTTACATCCAGCATCTTAATAAATGTTAAATAAATTCTCTAATCCTTGAAATCTTCATTATCAATAGACAATAGACTCTAACCAACTAACAGATGACAGGGGACCATGCACAAATGGTTGATTTGTTATTGTGCATGTATTGGTGTTAGTTTGACCAGCATGTACATGACATAATAATAAGGACTTACTGTATTCTATTTCTGAACTACATGTTTTTAATCCTACTTATATCTTTGTATTATAGTACAAAACACATACTCCATTACAACGTAACTCCTTGTATGAGTGCCAGATGGTGTACATTGTACATGCTAAACTAGTATGTAGTGTTAACACCAGGCTAGCATTGGACTTATGTTGAGTTGATGTCAAACTAGCGTGTAGTGTTAACACCAGGCTAGCATTGGACTTATGTTGAGTTGATGTCAAACTAGCATGTAGTGTTAACACCAGGCTAGCATTGGGCTAATGTTGAGTTGATGCCAAACTAGCATGTAGTGTTAACACCCGGCTAGCATTGGACTTATGTTGAGTTGATGCTAAACTAGTATGTAGTGTTAACACCAGGCTAGCATTGGACTTATGTTGAGTTGATGCTAAACTAGTATGTAGTGTTAAAACCAAGCTAGCATTGGACTTATGTTGAGTTGATGCTAAACTAGTATGTAGTGTTAACACCAGGCTAGCATTGGACTTATGTTGAGTTGATGCCAAACTAGTGTGTAATAATAATAATAATAACTTTATTCGTCATGTCGATCATGAAATTTTTGTTGCATTGACAGAAAATAGACAAACTACATATCCACACAGTTTACATTAATTAAATACATAATCCATCTAAATTAATGTAGTGTTAACACCAGGCTAGCATTGGGCTAATGTTGAGTTGATGCTAAACTAGCGTGTAGTGTTAACACCAAGCTAGCATTAGGCTAATGTTGAGTTGATGCCAAACTAGCATGTAGTGTTAACACCAAGCTAGCATTGGGCTAATGTTGAGTTGATGCCAAACTAGCGTGTAGTGTTAACACCAAGCTAGCATTGGGCTAATGTTGAGTTGATGCCAAACTAGCGTGTAGTGTTAACACCAAGCTAGCATTGGGCTATTCAGCTAACATTGAGTTGACACAATACTTATATCTTCTGGTGACTATTTGTCTTAGCCTGCTATCTTAGTCGTTTGTGAGAATAACTTGGCTTTAAAAATTTCACCAAATACAGAGTACAAAGTCATGCCAATCAAGCTACTTGTTACCAGTGATATCTCAAACCTTTTCAGACAACTGTCTTGTGCAGTAACCAGTGCACTCCCCATGATAGATTGCTAGGATGTCAGTTAATTTACATAATATTTTACATATCAATAACATGGTGATTTGCATAAATGATTTGCAAAATCATCATCATATAATACAAATGTACCGCGGAACATGTCTTCAACACTGAGACATACTCTGAGATGTTTATATTTAACACACATACGAATGTACATGCAGACATTGGTATCACCCAGTCAAAGTATTATTACAATATTGTCATTCAAAGATGATAGCTCAAGGATGGTAGAACACTTTTTAAGCATAGCAGAAACCTGCCAAGCATGGCGGCCTAGGTGGCAAGGACAGTGTTAGCACTGTGCTTTCTTATGTAGAGGAAAGAACACAGCATGGCAGAAATCTGCAAAGCATGGCAGCCTGGGTGGAAGGACGGTAATACTAATAGCACTGTGCTTTCTTATAGTGGGGGAAAACACAGCACGGAAGCCTGGGTGCCTGGGTGGTATGGATGGTGTTTCGACTGTGCTTTCTCCATAGTGGGGGAGAACACAGCATGGCAGCCTGGGTGCCTGGGTGGTATGGATGGTGTTTCCACTGTGCTTTCTCCATAGTGGGGGAGAACACAGCACGGCAGCCTGGGTGGTAAGGATTGTGTTTCCACTGTGCTTTCTCCATAGTGTGGGAGAACACAGCACGGCAGCCTGGGTGCCTGGGTGGTATGGATGGTGTTTCCACTGTGCTTTCTCCATAGTGGGGGAGAACACAGCACGGCAGCCTGGGTGCCTGGGTGGTATGGATGGTGTTTCCACTGTGCTTTCTCCATAGTGGGGAGAACACCATGGAAGAAGCCTGTCAAGCATTGCAGACTGGGTAACAAGGATGGTGTTAGCACTGTGTGTTCTCCAGAGTGTGAAGAACACAGCATGCAAAAAACCTAGCAAGCATGGCAGCCTGAGTAACAAGAATGGTGTTGTGTTAGCACTGTGCTTTCTCTATAGTACAGAAAACACTAGATCTATGTATACACTTTGTGATTAGGTAAAGTAATGGTCTAAATGTGAATAATATGTGAAGTTACCTTCAGTATAATTATGCGCTCCATCAGGTAGTGCTAAGAAAGGTAGATATTTCCACTGTTCTGGGACATCATGGCTATCTAAACTGTGTCCTTCTATCAAGGGTGGGTAGGAAAAATCCACCTAGGTCAAACAAAAAAATAATCATAAACTTTTTTGTAACTATATGTGCCAATATCACATTAAAAAAGTGTTTATTGATATTGTATTCTGTATAAGACATATTGTACATTAACATTCTAACCAATGTAGGAAGTAGATTTTAAAAAGTATATGAATGAATGAATGAATGAATGAATGAATGAATGAATGAATGAATGAATGAATGAATGAATGAATGAATGAATGGATGGATGAATGAATAATCGTTAAATTGATGTGTGTATGTACATGTATGTATGTATGTATGTATGTATGTATGTATGTATGTATGTATGTATGTATGTATGTATGTATGTATGTATGTATGTATGTATGTATGGTATGTATGTATGTATGTATGTATGTCTGTATGTCTGTATGTTTGTATGTATGTATGTATGTATGTATGTATGTATGTATGTATGTATGTATGTATGTATGTATGTATGTATGTATGTATGCATGCATGCATGAATGAATGCATGCATGCATGTGTATGCATGTAATGTATCTATCTATCTTAGTATGTTCACAAGTATGTCCGTATGTAAAGACACACTTGCAATGCAAATCCATCTGACTGTAAGGTTTGCGTAGGTACATGTATGAGTACATTACACACACACACACACACACACACACACACACACACACACACAGAGTGTGTGGGGATGTGGGTGTGTGTGGATGTCTACATGTATAAATAATCTGCTTTCATTTAATCAATATTAAAATAGCACATATACATATTCTATACTAACTTGTATAATACTAAATCAAATCCCAGATCAAGCCATCTATCATATTATGACATATTGTGACAATCTTACAGATATGGTGGTAATAATAACAAAATAAAATAAGTTCTGCTTTTCTTACCATAATGGCGAATCTATACCACTAATAGTCAGATCAATACGTGGATGCATGTGTAGGTATAACTAAAGACATTGGCAAGCAGTATGGTGGAATGGTACGGGCTATCAATTGATTTATGTTTTTACGGAATCATTCGAAACAAGGAGGTTCTCTTAAACATCCTTGTTCAAAGCAATTCCGCGGACATTTGGAGAAAGTCGTTCACGTAATCAATAGTATCCTATTCAAGTTAGAGTATAGTTTGTTTATAAATGACTTTGGTGTAATCACGACTCTTGATGTCAAACAATGACTCGTTTAAAGTCTATTATCAAGGTGAAATAAATGAATGACAAAATTATAGCAAAAGACAACGTCCTCTACATCAAAAGTACAGTAGTCAGTTCTGATCTTTAGACCGTACACAGTACACCGGTACAATCAACGATCGTCGACAGTACACTTTCTGTAAGTCGGTGTAGAATACCACCAAATATAACAAACTCACGGCGTTATTACCTCAGTTACATTTTACGGCTGATATTATGGTAAGTAACAAGAAGGCGCTTGTACATTATATGCAGAAAAATTCGGGTCATAATTTTGTAAACATTTTGACAATGTTAATTGTTATTGATTCCTAGCTAAATGAAATAAACATGTACTCGGAAGTGTTAAAGTTAAAAACCATACCTGGCAGCCACGTTTATGATGAAATCCAACGACGACAACATGCAGGACAGGGTCAGTCTCATCTTTACTCTCTGCCATTTTTCAAGAATTACACATTCGTTTTGTACTTTTCTCGGTGGCCGTTCGCCGCCCAAAACACTTTCTTCTTGCGCTTACAAGTAGTTTTCGTTCGTCTCGTTCGTAATGATCAGGTGATTCTTTCTGCGCATGCGTAATGTATAGTCCCGGAGCAGGTACGTTAGTAACAATCGTTTTCATTGGTCAAATACTGTAATCGGTGTAAGACCTTGGATTGAACAATATTTTCATTCTGTAATTTATTCAATTTGTTTTTGTTTTTGTTTTTGTTTTCGTTTTTGTTTTCGTTTTCGTTTTTAGTTCATCTAACATATTTTCTGCGTGACTTGTCAGACACAGCAAATTTCCATTATGTAGAAAGAGTCATTCTAAGATGTACAATCCAATAACAAAAACTAAACTAAAAATTGACACTGAGATTTTTCGATTTTTTTTTGTATGAACACTTTTTGAAAGTTTGATAATTTCATTGTATCGATTAAATCATTATAAATCAGTTTCTTGCCTTTTTCGCATCTTATTTTATACCCTTGTTTATGTTCAGTGTTGTTTGAAACTCTTAGTCTTATAACAGATCGGGGTAACTATGACAATAATGATATCGTAAAACCTATAGTCATGTTTACTCATGGTGACATCTTGGCTTACAAATGTTATTAATATTTTTTGATTGCTTTAACAAATGCTATTCATCACAATTTGCTCAGTATTACGTTGTATTACAATGTATTTAATTTATGACTTTAATGTATGGATTTTATCCACATCTCATTGTCTTGTCAGAGTGGACAAGATTTAGTTTTATTTTGAACACGTGAAGCATAAAAGTTTATACAATCGAATACCGTCATAGGTAAAAAGAAACCAGATAAAATACATACAAATATAAAGTCAGTGAAACTGAAACAATAATTAACTGTTACAAAAAACAACAACCAAATAATCACGAGAGTCAATCATCGATGTGAGTCGGACTAGTAATTGTAATAGAAGTTGTATGTATTGTGTTACTTTGCATTGTATCGTATCGTATCGTATCGTATCGTATCGTCTCGTCTCATTTAAGACGTTTAAGGGGATAACCATTTGATTTCTGGGGGGGGGGGGTATGGAGGATTTTGAGAAGAAGAAAATTTGTTTCCAGGTGAACCAGAAAAAAAAATTTGATCCTGTAATGGCTTGAGAAAAAAAAATTGTCATAACAGACAGAAGTGATAAAAAAATTTGTCACAATGCACCAGAAATGAGCAAATTTGGAAACCTTATTCTCATGTATTCTTTGGTGGCGCGGCGCCATAGGCGGCTTAAATGTTTTTAATACAAGTATAAATTCCTGTTTTTTTCCTGCACTTATTATTAAAGCATGCACTATATACATAGGTTTGTTCTACATGCTGCAACATATTGGAATGGGTCACATTACACATGCAAGATATTTTCTTCTGGTTCCTGGTACTACTATGATGGCTTCAAGGAAAGCAATTCACAGGGGTCAGGAGTACAGCACTCCCCAGATCAGTCAGCTCCTCAGGGATATTTTACCAGTCATCTTTTGTACATACACATTTAAGTAGCAGAAGTATGGTTGGTAGACAGACGTCTTTCATACTAACTGCTACTTCTTCTACTTGCACAGAACAAGTTATTTAGAGGTACAGTTGTGAACCATTGTGACGTGGTATAAGTATGAACAACGCATTACAAACTTAATGACTAATTTTTAAAAAAAATTTGCACTGCTACTCCATTTGAAAAAAAAATTGATGCAGGACTGACAGTAGAAAAAAATTGCTGTCACTCTGACTGGAAAAAAAATTTGCTCCCATACCTACTTCCTCCATACCCCCCCCCCCAGAAAACAAATGGTTCTCCCCTAAAGAAATTTGGATGAGTCAATTTTTTACCACACTGTTATAGAGCTCGAGTATTTTATGGTATGCCATCACCATCTGGTTTAACAACATCACCAACGATGTGTTGAATGCACTTGAGAGAGTTGTCAGAGAATCATCGGTACACAATTACCATTCTTACAATCAATCTATCATTCCAGATCCATTCGCAAAGCTACATCCATCATTAAGGATTCCGCAGTCATCCGGCATATACATTTTTTGAACTGTTACCCTCGGGTAGGCGGTACAGGAGTTTCAAAACGAAATCAGAACGTTTTCGGAAGAGCTTTTATCCACCTGCCATCCGTATTTTAAACCAGTCCTAGTCCGGACCGTTTAGTACCAATTGTGTTAGTGTTATGTTTGTCTCAGTATTGTATCTTTTTAGCATCATGTGTGTTTTGTATCGTTTGATGTGTTACATCAATTTTATCTTATGCTTTTACTTTTCACTTTTCTACGTTGTATTCAATTGTTGTTTTCTTTCCAATCTTTTGTTTTCAAATTTATTTACCTCTTTTTTCGAATGCACGTGGAAAGTCAATTTCCAGTGCATTTAGTATGCAAACGGCAATAAAGTTATATTATATTATCGTATCGTATATGTTAGTGAAACCGATTGAAAACTGGCTAGCAATTTAACTCTCATGTTTACAACGTGCACCGCGACACAAGGCTACAGAATAAAAACAAAGGCATCATTTGAGATCAACTCACGTCAATCTCATTCACTAATGACAAAGAGACCAATCACCATTTACGTTTTAGTTCACGACCTCAATGTTGGGCGGTCAAAGGTCATTCATATTTTCGATTTGATTGAAGCGCGAAGGGAAACCTCTTGAGTACTGAAGTTCTATCGGCGACAAGCAACGTTTAGAGTATTGAAGGTGGTGTAAACGAATTCATAGACACATCAGTCAAAGGTAAGATAAACCTGACATCGTTTGCGGTCGCTGACATGAATGAAAATCAGTGAATTTAAGGTCAAATGACTAAGGGAAGGGGAGGAATATGGCGATACCGCATCATTTTTCACCGCCCTAGTTCCTGCTTCCGAGCAATTAACATGGCACATTCACGTACATACCCGCGTACCATTTGTAACGAAATAATATGAGATTAACAAAACAACGTTGCGGTGATTTCATCATCTCACGAAATACAAGTGCATATATTGTAACAGTGATTGACTTCAAATGTGCAGAAAGTGTTAAATGATAAGCGTGGGACGTTGCCATGGAGATATAACAATGTTATTATTTCTTATAATTAGCGTTATGTACAGTAACCTTGGCAGAGATTTATTCCCTTGACCCTAATACTGTGATACTAGTTAACAATTAGTTTTAACCAAACCATATATTGTTTGACCCTGGATGGAATTTATGTTATTAATTATAATATATTTTTTACAGCAGACCCTTTTTTTGGGATAACTACAAATAAATGTACTTACCATTGCAACAATCACTGTACAGGTCAAAGTAATAATAAACAAATCTTGCATTTTCTAAAAGATATCCATTTTGAAATCTAATTTGATCTGTAACATAACTTCAGCTCAATACATAATATTGCATATTGAATAATAACATGTAATACCCAGATTTGAAATTCCACTGACCTTATTACCTCATTTTATACTCAGCTGTTACTCACATATTTAGGGGATGAAACCAGAATTGTTGTTGCCGTTAGACTCTAACACAGAGTGACATCATGTTCAGGCCACTGCCTACATGACATGTCTGTACAGAGTGTAGTATGACTGATTTCAATGCATTTACACCCAGCTGTGATGAAAGTCATCAAAGTAGGATATCTGCAGTTTACGTTTATTCTTTGGAGCAAAATTCACTCACCATTGTTCTTATATCTAGCAAGACTTATTCAATGGTACAATTGATTGTCAAACTTGTATCTTAGCAGTGTGGGATTGATTAAACTTGTTTGATGGGCAAATTTGAATAGCTGGTTGTCCTACGATTGAGAATATGCAGGATACACAGAGTTTCATCTCTGCTTGACATACAAATATGCTATATACAGAGTTTCTTCTCTGCTTGACATACAAATATGCTATATACAGAGTTTCTTCTCTACTTGACATACAAATATGCTATATACAGAGTTTCTTCTCTACTTGACATACATGTACAATGTAGTTTAAAATTGAGAAATTAGAATGAGGAAAGAATATCGTAGAATGAAGATTTGTTGTACAAACCTTTTTCAATCATCCACACAGACAACAATTAAATGATTTCCTACATTGACGAATATTAAATCTTCAATTATCATATACTACATTGATCTACATGGCACTAAGACATACTTGCCCCAATACAGTGTTTTTGCTAAGGGAAGGGTTTAGTCCCTGCTTTATGCGACAAGAGATGGAAATATGATAAAACTTATATCTCATAACCTTATACACCTGTATTTTGGTGGGAAAGACTTACAAAAAAAAACAATTTGAGAACTGAGGTTTTAGAGTCCTGTAACAGAAGAAGGGAAAAAAGTTGAAATGGCAAGAATTTCCATACACATTTGTTGGGAAACCATGGCAAATTACCTGGGGAACTGATATTTTTCACCAACTTACCATATTTTACAAACATATCTAGAGCTGTGGAATTAATGGTAACTGTGAGTTTAACTCTTTAAAACAAATATGATCATGTTACTCTATTCAAATATCCAAAAGTTATTGAATTTCTAAATGTTTGGCTTTTATTGTTTCATATTTATTGTTTTATATTCATGTTTTTACAGGTATGTGCATCACATGACAATGTTTAAATTTACATATGATGGATTTCAATGGTAGAAATGGCTTACAACTACACTGGTATCTACAGGCTGTAATATTGACTTATTTGATATCTTCGACTGCTGCATCTCTTGGTGATCGAACTATTGCCTACAGAAACTGCAGACAACAATGCAGCGATATCAACTGTACTGATGTTGCACTTGACGAGTTTTATGATCAACAGCCTCTCCATTTGAAAGTGTTGGGATGGAGTTGTTCTGAGGAATGCAGTCATGGATGCATGTGGAAAACAGTTAATCTGTACCTCAGTATAAACCGAAGTGTTCCACAATTCCATGGAAAGGTACAGTACTTACTTTTATTTACCAGTTTGCATTCAAATATTTTGTCCTGTTAAAATGAACGTTGAGTAACACTAGTTTTAACAAAAAATTATAAATAAGTTGGTATGGTATATCAATTACTGAAAATTAATGTTCCAATTGGAATTTTCTGTTTAAAATCATTCCAATTGAAATTTGGTTTAATTCTGTATTCTAATTAAAACATATAAAAGCTAAAATTAGGAATTATTTTTCATCAAAACATTATCAAATGTAAAAATTTAGTGTTTAAAGATGGATAATGTTGGATTTTTAGTAGCGTTTGAACAACCATGTTACAAGTTAACTTTACCATACAATAATATTAGAGTTGCCATATTTTGAAACTATGGTCCCAAGTATTATAGACACACTATATTACAGTAGTGTATTGTGTCATATGAGAGACAACATTAAATGTGCTGGTACATGTTTATCAGTTTGCCCATGTACCGCGATGTCATAGTGCATTGACTGTCAATGTATTTTACATGTTACAGACCTATGCCCATGTACCGCGATGTCATAGTGCATTGACTGTCAATGTATTTTACATGTTACAGACCTATGCCCATGTAGACCGATGTCATAGTGCATAGACTGTCAATGTATTTTACATGTTACAGACCTATGCCCATGTACCGCGATGTCATAGTGCATAGACTGTCAATGTATTTTACATGTTACAGACCTATGCCCATGTAGACCGATGTCATAGTGCATTGACTGTCAATTTTTTTTACATGTTACAGACCTATGCCCATGTAGACCGATGTCATAGTGCATTGACTGTCAATGTATTTTACATGTTACAGACCTATGCCCATGTACCGCGATGTCATAGTTCATTGACTGTCAATGTATTTTACATGTTACAGACCTATGCCCATGTACCGCGATGTCATAGTGCATTGACTGTCAATGTATTTTACATGTTACAGACCTATGCCCATGTACATGTAGACTGATGTCATAGTGCATTGACTGTCAATGTATTTTACATGTTACAGACCTATGCCCATGTACATGTAGACTGATGTCATAGTGCATTGACTGCCAATGTATTTTACATGACATTTGTATACGTCTTTTGCCCTAAACATTCAAAGTAACCAAGCATTGCTTAAATCCACTATTTGACTGAGTAGGCATAGAAGTTGATGTGGCAAATGTTGTCGCCACTCAGCCTGTGAACTTGTTATTATCAGCTTCTGTATTTTTGAACACACCTCATCCACAAGTTTGTATTAACCATGAGGGCTATTGAGCATAAAATTAGAATGTCACCTGTTGGTGTTTGTGGTAATGTGTATAACGACCACATTTCCATGTATCCTATATGTTATTGATGCAAGCTGGTTCTCTTGGTGTGTAGTTGTTTGAGATGAATCTTGCTACGTCTCTTCTTTGTATACATTGTACCACACAAATACAGGCTGACTTAGTGTCAGTGACTTATTTCAATCAAATACATGTAACTACAATACCTGTACTAGATCTTTGAAATGCTGGTTAAAAATAAGAAATCAAACAGAGTTTTACCTATTACTAGGTATAAACTGTGACACTATGACAACAATACAACTCAGAACTTAACGAGTTGGATAAAACCTGTTTTTCAAACAATTAGGTTTTTTTTTTAGTGTAGCTTTAAAACATATGCCAAATGGTAACAAGTTTTTAAAAGGTAATAAAGCAATGTAACCATTTTATCTTTTCATCCCAATTTTTTTATGATAAACCTTCTATCATTATTAGTATTAGTATTATTAGTATTAGTATATAATATTTATTTAATTATTGTTTATTAATATTGATGATCTAGAGTTTGACTTCCAAGGAGTGCAGGCTTTAAAAAGTGACTCTAGAGATCATCTGCCAATTATACTAGCTACTGCCTTAACTAGAGATTATCTCCAATTATATTATCTGCTGTCTTAACTAGAGATCATCTCCCAATTATATTAGCTAAGTTGAAATGCAGTTTACAAATACAGAATTACCAAATTCACTGAGTTATGGATATATTTAAATTATTTTTCATATATTTATTTCTGCTACACACAAAATTTTTCTTTCCAAATCGAATACTTAAATTTGTCTTATGTTGAAATAAACTACGTCAAAATAGTAGTTTGTATCATTATGAGTAGACCAGTGGATTGAAACTTCAACTGTTTTCACACTTCAGAAGACCAAGGACATACAGTTATGATTTAAAATAAGTCCACATCTTTATTATCACAACTGCACTGAAGTTTAGTGGTACTATAGTCATTGTGAAGTGTTTCTGTCTGTCTGTCTGTCTGTCTGTCTCTCTGTCTGTCTGTCTGCATGTGTTGCCATGGCTGTGCATGTACATTGTGTGTCTGTATGTATGTATGTATACATGTATGTATGTATGTATGTATGTATGTATGTATGTATGTATGTATGTATGTATGTATGTATGTATGTATGTATGTATGTATGTATGCACATGTGTGTCACTGCATGTGTTCAGTGTGTGTGTGTGTGTGTGTGTGTGTGTGTGTGTGTGTGTGTGTGTGTGTGTGTGTTGGTGTAAGAGAATGACAGTCAAAATTTATATTGCTGTGCTTAGCCAATTGCAGTACATATTTAAGTTAATATATGGCAGGATGGTTCATATATGCAATTGCTATTATAATAGATTATTACACAAATCAGGCAACAAATGCTGTGAGTTTTGTCAAAAACTTCAAACTCAAAAACTATTATTAGTACATGTATTATTTTTTATTCCATTTCAAGCAGCTTTTCTCATTTTATATCCCTCCTATATATAGTGGCCTTTCATTCGAGTCCTTGGAGTTCAAGAACCAGCCTCCACACTATTTTCCATCCTCAATGGTCTTATGCATATCATTGGCATCCGAGAATACAAACGACACTTACCACCTAGTGCTCCTATGTACTGGGTTTGGCATGCATTTGCTGCAGTAAGTATATACCATTATCATGTTCTATAAGTTTTCTTCATTTGCTCAAAACTGCTTTCCAGTTACTACCCCTTTAAATTTGTTAAAACTTTACACCCTATCTATATAGGGTGTAATTACATAGAGTTACAGAAACCAAGTCATTAAAGCCTGACACCCTATATATAGGGTGTAATTACATAGAGTTACAGAAACCAAGTCATTAAAGCCTGACACCCTATGTAGGGTGTAATTACATAGAGTTATAGAAACCAAGTCATTCAAACCTAATACCCTATGTAGGGTGTAATTACATAGAGTTACAGAAACCAAGTCATTAAAGCCTGACACCCTATATGTAGGGTGTAATTACATAGAGTTAGAGAAACCAAGTCTTGAAAGCCTAATACCCTATATGTAGGGTGTAATTACATAGAGTTACAGAAACCAAGTCTTGAAAGCCTAATACCCTATGTAGGGTGTAATTACATAGAGTTACAGAAACCAAGTCATTAAAGCCTGACACCCTATGTAGGGTGTAATTACATAGAGTTAAACTCCACACAGTATCTATGAGCCTAGCATAGACAGTAGAGGGGTTGGAATCTACACACAGTATCTATGAGCCTAGCATAGACAGTAGAGGGGTCGGAATCTACACACAGTATCTATGATTTTAGCACGGACAGTGGAGGGGATACTCCACACACTAACCCCATCTACATGGCACTAAAAATCCTACCTGAGGTAGGATTCAGGATAGTTTGAAGCCCACGTAGACGCAAACACGTCCTGAACCTGTCCTGAACCTGTCCTAGCTGACTTAGGACACCTTTGAGAGGTTTCCTGAAACCCTCCTGACTTCGTCCTATGTACTGTCAGAATGGAACGCACGACATCTACGCTGTAACCTTCCTACGTGTGTAGACACAAATCTATCCTAGGACTCAGGTAGGACTTGGGACTGCCTCAGGTAGGACGACCTACATGTAGATGGGGCTACTGTCTATGATTTGTACATTTTAGCACAGTAGTGGGGTCAGAAATTCCACACAGTGTCAGGGTATTTATTGTGGATTTTAAAATCAATGTGAAACAACATATGTCAAGTTCATGTTTAACATTTGTAACTCAATAAATTGCAAAGCATTAATAAATGTATAAAATATTTGTTATTGTATGTAGGATAACAAACTTTTTACACATTTTTTTAGGTTTTTGCAATATAATGACTTACAAACGTAGACTTTGTCAATGTTCTTTCACATTGGTTTTTCAGGTAGGAAGCCAGGATAAAATTGTTTTATAAATTAAAAAAATCCAAAATAAATATCCAATCCTCATCCATCCACTTTAAAGATCATACCGTATTTACAAGATAAAAGTCTGCTCAGACATTGCAGTTTTCTTTTCAGAATAAAGTTATTGTTAACTTACCACAAAGATTCAGAAAACTGTCAGCCACCCAAAACATAGCGTTGTTAGTAACAGACTTTTAGACATTTCATTATTGGTTGAGATTTTAAAATTTCTGATGCTGTATTTTGATATTCACTAGAATTTAGAAAGAATTAAACTTGATTTGTCTTCTCTTTTCCCTGTTTCAGGTTGGTGTGAACACTTGGTTTTGGTCAACCGTTTTTCACACAAGAGACATTCTACTTACAGAGGTAAAACAACAAGATATGTACATATATGATATATAATCTATTATCTATAATCTTAATCTTTATTTCTTATAAAGCATATTTATTAAAAATAATCACAATGTGCTGTACAACTGACCGCAAAAACAAACAAACAAATAAGACAACAAAAATACACTATTTGAAAAACTGTTCAAAATGTAAAATTTTACGAAAATGCTAGTCAAAAGGTACGCATACATAAAGGTATAAAATATGAAATGATAAAACAACCTAAAAAGTTTTCAAACTGTTTATAAAAGCTGTATAATAAAGAAACAGCTCATTAGCTCAGATCTGTGATGGCAAGGCATTCAAATAGACAGGGGGCACAAATTGAAAAACCTGGGGGTGGGGGGAGGGGGGGGGGGTGGGGGGGTGGGGGGTGGGTTACCATAATACATAGTACTGCCAATAGGCTAGTGTAAATTAATGGTAGCATTGGAGTGAGAACAAAGGGTAAGACCAAAAAGCCCACCTTGTCAGCAGTTCACTTAAATAAGATGGTGCAATTTAACTTTAAAAGTAATACTAATACATAAAATTTTGAATTCAATTTCCTGCTGAACAGGGAGCCTGTGTAAATCATAAAGAATTGGAGTAACATGTATATATATCTGATTACAAATATAAAATACCTCTGATCACTGAGGATAATAAAACAATGCAAAATGTCACAATAAATTTGATACACATTGTCATGCAATGTAAACTCTAGAGGGCGCTCTTTGTATCCTTGCATCAAAGCCCAAAGCCCTACCATATAATTTATGAGTTTGTTTACCAGCTTGATACCCAGTGGACATGAAACACATTGCTGGAGATGGCATTTTTATTTGACTGAGTGAATTCTCACTATAATTCTTCATTAATTCACATAGCATATAAAAAATCAAAATCTATAAGTGAAAATAAGAATTTTGTGAATATATTTTTGGTACCTACAAGTATTTTTTTATATTGCACACACTGACATGGACACAAACACACACTTATAAATGCACAGACATGGACACAGACACACACTGACTCACACATGCACACACACACACACACACACACACACACACACACACACACACACACACACGCACGCCATTAGTGGATGCACTCGACTATATAACTACACTTGTTTGTTAATGTTAGTGTAGTCTAGGATTCATTGCCAAGTTTATGTTGTTATTGTCATTAAGTTTACTTTTATTAATAAATTCATACTGACAGTACTGAACTACAGACTAATTCATTTATAATCAATAAGATAGAAAAAAAAGCCAGACATAAGTACCAGAAGTTTGTAGTTGAATTTTATTAAATCATTTGTGTATGTGGTACAAGTATGTAAATTATCTTTCAAAAAGACAGTACGTAGTGATTTCATAGCCAGGTATAGACAGATAGACAGTATGTAGTGATTTCATAGCCAGGTATAGACAGTATGTAGTGATTTCATAGCCAGGTATAGACAGTATGTAGTGATTTCATAGCCAGGTATAGACAGTACGTAGTGATTTCATAGCCAGTTATAGACAGTATGTAGTGATTTCATAGCCAGGTATAGACAGTATGTAGTGATTTCATAGCCAGGTATAGACAGTACATAGTGATTTCATAGCCAGGTATAGACAGTATGTAGTGATTTCATAGCCAGGTATAGACAGTATGTAGTGATTTCATAGCCAGGTATAGACAGTACGTAGTGATTTCATAGCCAGGTATAGACAGTACGTAGTGATTTCATAGCCAGGTAAAGACAGTATGTAGTGATTTCATAGCCAGGTATAGACAGTACGTAGTGATTTCATAGCCAGGTATAGACAGTACGTAGTGATTTCATAGCCAGGTAAAGACAGTATGTAGTGATTTCATAGCCAGGTATAGACAGTACATAGTGATTTCATAGCCAGGTATTAAGAGTATCATCATTGAATGGCAGTGCTGTAGTCATGCCCTTCTCATTATCAAGTTCATAAACTATATTAAAGGAACTGAAACTAACTGAAGAATGTTTTCTGCAACTTCTAGAACTATTACTTGAATTGTTATTTTCATTGTTGTTCACCTCAATGGAATCCTCGTTAACAAATGCGAAGTTGTCAAAACCCTGCATATTATGAACGGGATCCATTTGGTCGAGGACAGAAATTCGGTCATCATGATTTTCAGGGTTAGCAAGTTGCTCTTCGTTAATTTCAGCATTCCTTTCAATGTCTGGCATGTCATCAGTCTGTCTGTTTCCATTAGGCACGTTAAAAACACTGGAACATCTGTATGTCTTGTAATTTGTTGAAAAATACCTGTCATCACTAGACTTGTCATCAATGCATCCAAATGCTTTTTTGAAGGCTTTTCTATATTGCACACTCATAATGTTGTATATGAGAGGGTTGACTGATGCATTGATATACAGTAGAATCTCTGATACTCGCAGAAATAGTTGAATTGTCTGAGCTTGCATGCTGGCGTTTATTGAGTTGGCAATAATTATGTATTGTAATAAGTGAAAGGGAAGAAGACATACGAAGTATACAATAGCAGTTACCAGAAGCATGCATACCACATGAAGACGACGTTTCCTACGTTTTGATGTCATCGTCTTCTCCAACAGTTTTTCTGCAACTGTTTGTCGACAAGTTAATTTGCAAATAATCAGTGTGTACGAAAGAATGATTATTATCAGAGAAAGAAAAAATGGCACTGTTTTGACTATTGAACTGACAAAAAACATTGTTAAGTCAGTTAGGTAACAGTAAATGACTGAAGGTATGGTAAACAGCATTGCTAAAATCCAAATAAAAACGATATGTCTCACACAGCGCATTCTCTGTAAATGAAAATGTCGGCGTTTCAAAGGATGACAGATTGCAACATAGCGTTCTATGCAAATCAGAGAAATCGTGAACATGGATGCAAACGATGCCATGTAAGTCGTAAAGTTTTGTAGTAGGCATAGCAACGATAAATAATCCAAGTACATTGGCAGTAGTCTCATTACTGCCCCCAGTGTCAGAAAAAAGATATCGGCAGTGCATAGATTTAATAGGTATATGTTAGTCACAGTGTGCATGTATTTCACTTTCCTCATCACATGGATAAATGCTCCATTCCCAACAATCCCAAAGGTTGAGATTACAACAAGGAAAACTGTGTACACGGTATTACCCTCCGGATAGATTCTATCTTGAGTTGTTTCTGTACTGGTGTTCAGTGTATCATTGTATGTTATATTATAATTATATGTTGTTGCTATGGCAGTGGTTTCCATGGTGTCCTTATTTCCAACCCCATCAATCTGAATTTAAAAAATAAACAAAGCTACATCAGTTTTCCATCAAAATTTCAAACTTTTGACTGAATTGTAAAAGACAACAACAGAAAACTAGCTAATTTCAGAAATGAAGAAATTTCAAAAATCAACTCATCAAAAGCCAATTCTTGTAAAATGCTGCTACTTTCCTCCACTTTCATGAGATCAGTGTTTGTTCAAGGTCAAAGTTCATACAGATATTTCAATGTTCTTCACTCTGTGTAGGTCAAAGGACACTTATCCATAGTCATAATAAAATTATATAAGAAAATTCTAATTTCTTCCAAATTATCTTAGTTTTCCTGGCTCTAATCAGGTCAAAATTTCAACTAGTATCTGGTTCACAACAGTACATCATATCATTTAATAAAAATTATCAAATTTGTACATTTTCCCCTACTATGATCATGTCAAAGTTCATTTAATAAAGGTCATAGTTCATGCAAGTTTATTATACCATATACATTTTGTAAGTATAAGAGATAAAAAAATTAAAATTCAAGATGTAAAATTTGGGTCAGAAAACTAACATATACTAGTCAAGTCTAGATGTTGTAAAGTTAGAGTTACAAAGCAAAGTACGGTAACTAGAGGGTAGTGTATAATATTACTGGGTATAATCTTTGACCAGTGAATTTCACATCAGTGTCTTGTTCTGAGTGCTTAGATACCTGAAAGATGTCAATGTTATGTGTTGGATTTTCAGCCAGTTCAGGTCAGGATAGTATTCAATCATACTTGGCCCCCTCCTACTGAGCAGTAAGGTTAATAGTACCCACACTAAATTCTCTATATTGTACATAGTTAGTGAGTGGGTGGGTGAGTGAGTGAGTGAGTGAGTGAGTGAGTGAGTGAGTGAGTGAGTGAGTGAGTGAGTGAGTGAGTGGTTGAGTGAGTGAGTGAGTGAGTGAGTGAGTGAGTGACTGACTGAATGAGTGAGTGAGTGAGTGAGTGAGTGAGTGAGTGAGTGAGTGAGTGGTTGAGTGAGTGAGTGAGTGAGTGACTGAATGAGTGAGTGAGTGAGTGAGTGAGTGAGTGGTTGAGTGAGTGAGTGAGTGACTGAATGAGTGAGTGAGTGAGTGAGTGAGTGAGTGACTGAATGAGTGAGTGAGTGAGTAAGTGACTGAATGAGTGAGTGAGTGAGTGAGTGAGTGAGTGACTGAGTGAGTGAGTGAGTGAGTGAGTGAGTGAGTGAGTTGTTGTTGTTGTTGTTGTTGTTGTTGTTGTTGTTTCTTTATTCCTCCTCAAAGAGAAGAGTTACAACTCAGTTCACAAATATACAAAAAACAAAATAATAAATAAATAACTATAGAGTGCATGACTTCATTAGTCAGTTAAACGATAAACTTAAGGATTTTATCTTGAATATTTCCTATTTGTTCGGTTGCTGAAATTTATATTTACTGTCATCTAAAAAATTGACAGTAAGAAGTAAGAGTGTGACGAGACATCATAATCCAATCAAAAGTCTAAGCATGTGTCTATAAGCTTATAGACTATATCTTGAAATATTTCCCATTCGTATGGTTGCTGAAAGTGTTTTTTGCTATCTTCTAAGATGCTGATAGTAAAATCAACTTCATTTAAGTTGTACAAACGTACAGCAAAGTTAACGTTGATATTATCAAACATAGTTGACCAGAAAATGTCTCTTCGTACAGCCGTATTACGACATGAAGTCAATAAATGAGTTAGATAATCTCCAACGAGCTCTTGGCATTTAGAACATTCAGTTTGTCCTAAAGAGGCTAGGATTTTCATTATTTTGTAAACAATTGGCCTGTAACGAGGAAACTTACGTGATTGGGAATACAGACGAAACGGTACAAGGCTCTGATGTAATTGAGAGAAGAGTAATAATTCGTCTCTACTATCTAATCTCTGTCTCCAAAGATTGTACTCGTTTTCATTAATGGCTTCCTTTACAATGGTTTTCCATATTGTTTTAAGGAGGAAAATAGCTTGTTGTACAGAATTCATCGAGGAAGCATGAAAGATTGTATTTTGACAAGATTTCCACAATATCAGGAATGAAACCCATACATCTTTTAACTGAAGAAAGTTTGAACTCAAAAAGACGTAGAAATATATGGTTCCTGGTCGACGAATTGTCACTGTTGCATAGAGTTCCAAAAAAGCGTAATTTGCACTTATCAATATAGGCTCCTACTGACATTAAACCTAGAGCACCTAAAGTTAAATCTGTTGAAGTTCTCGGAGGTAGACCTTGAATAATTTTCACAGCGTAACGCTGACACTTTTCAAGCATTATTAATTCAGTGTTAGTGTATGTCCACAGTTCACAGGTGTGTAAGGCTGCTGGGAGGCACATGCGTTTCCACAATTCAGCACTGACGATTGGGTTAAGTCCATGTGGTCCAACCCCAACACTTCAAAGAGAATTAATCAAACCTCTGCCTTTTTTACAAGCAGAAAGTGTATGTTCCATTGTTGACGACGTATTTGAAATTTGCAAGCCAACGATCGTAATTGAGTCAACTTCTGTAAAACGAGATTTATATAAGGACAGGTTCCTGTGTTGATACAATCGTTTGTGTTCACTTTTGGTTTCTCCAAATACTATAATGCGACTTTTTGAATCCGATAATTTTCATCTCCATTTCGAGCTGTATGCTGGGTGGGTGGGTGGGTGAGTGAGTGAGTGAGTGAGTGAGTGAGTGAGTAGTCATATAAATTATCCAAATACGCCATACTTTCAGCTAAGGTAAATCTGACATTCCTAAATACTTCAAATGACAGTTTTAATTTGGGTTATACTAGAAAACTTGATATAGACATTATAAATAGAGTCATCATACTTTTCTTTTTGTTTTACAATATAAGTTATAATTTGTTGTAAATTTCAGTAGTGAAACTCTACATTCCCTTGTCATAATTTGTTGTAAATTTCAGTAGTTAAATTCTACATTCCCTTGTCATAATTTGTTGTAAATTTCAGTAGTGAAACTCTACATTCCCTTGTCATAATTTGTTGTAAATTTCAGTAGTTAAATTCTACATTCCCTTGTCATAATTTGTTGTAAATTTCAGTAGTGAAACTCTACATTCCCTTGTCATAATTTGATGTAAATTTCAGTAGTTAAATTCTACATTCCCTTGTCATAATTTGTTGTAAATTTCAGTAGTGAAACTCTACATTCCCTTGTCATAATTTGTTGTAAATTTCAGTAGTGAAACTCTACATTCCCTTGTCATAATTTGTTGTAAATTTCAGTAGTGAAACTCTACATTCCCTTGTCATAATTTGTTGTAAATTTCAGTAGTTAAACTCTACACTCCCTTGTCATAATTAGAAAATAACTAAAATATCATGCATCACAATTGTAACATAGGTGAAAAATAGGTCAACAACATGTTAAAGATGTGAAAGCATTCGTGAGTTAGGTTTGTAACCTTAATATGTATGAACCCAGTATTAAAGTAAAACATTAAAATGTAAAAAAATTAAAGAGTTACATAGTGAGATAAATTGTATACTTGAAAGAAAGACACATGTGGTGGAGTCTGGTTTTTATAGGAAATGCTCATCAGTGATGTATTATGTGAAATAGACATTAAACACACATGCTATCACAGGTTGCCCTGGAAAACAGTAACCCTGCATAATTAACCTGTCTAGTCTCTCTGGACTAACCGTGTACTGCATCTCTTAGATAGTTTTAGAGGTTAGTTTCAATGCTAACATGATGATTTGTGGAGAGCTTGTTTGTTTGTTTTTTTGTTTGTGCAGTGCAGTGCAGTGCAGTGCAGATTTTACATGATGTTAACAGTGCAGATTTACAATACATGATGTTAACTGCAGATTTACAATACATGGTGTTAACAGTGCAGATTTACAATACATGGTGTTAACAGTGCAGATTTACAATACATGATGTTAACAGTGCAGATTTACAATACATGATGTTAACTGCAGATTTACAATACATGATGTTAACTGCAGATTTACAATACATGATTACTAGTCTTGTCTAAACCTGTCATAATGTAGTCTTTATAATGTTATCATATCTGTACATCTCATAGTTATATACTTCTCTGTTTATATTTGCAATCCTGGTTTATTAACAAATGAAGCCAGAATTTCATGTAAAAAAAGCATAGTATAGAAACAAGGATAGGAAGTAGTCCACCACATATTCAGTTTTAGTAAAATGGACAAATATTTGCTATTTTATTTAGTTTCAAACCTAAACATATCTGACTAGTATAGCCATAGAAACAAAATTAATATTTGTCACATATTTCAGACTTGGCCAAATCTTTGTTATTCAATGTCAGACCTCAGATATTTCAGACTAGTTGATAATGCAGTAGTTAATAACAGACCTGTGTATTCAACTTTGGCTTGTGAAATAATTTGGCTATACCTGATTCACCGCCCTGAATAACATAGGATAAATGTTGTATAACTAAAACTGCTACAGTTCTTTATAAGCACAACTTGATTTGTAAAGAAACCAGATAAAATATTGACACTGAGATACAGTTACTAAACATCCCAAGACATTCAATTGTTAATTATTTCAAGTTTAGTTTACACATAGGTTTGGATAAAGGATTCATATGTAAATCATCATTTGTACAGAGTAGAGTAAGATCGTGACACAAAAAAATCTGCACTGTCACTATTAAAGTTGTACCTATGAACAGTAATGTGTACTTTTATAAAACTATCTATCATATCATCCTACATGATCAAAATCTTCAGACAAGTCTGGCTTGGATTGAAGACTGAAATCCATTGTCTAAAATGTGGTTCAATCATTACATCATCAAACAAAATGTGTGATAAGTTAATACTCACAGTACAAATGTATACAGGTAGGAAGGACTGTGATTCGATTCTACTTCCATTATCACAGCCTAGAAATGTGCAGTACATTTCACAGCACACTTGTTTAAAATTAGGAAAATGTTCAATGAAAAGTTTGTGATGAATTTGAAATATTTAGTCATAAGGTATAGTGCTTTTGTTCCAGGGACTGAGGAAGTTAATGTACCCAGCTTTCCACATACACACAGTGTTACCATTAACCATTTGATATGTCAGTTGGAAACAAGATTTCCCCCTCTCAGTTTTACTGAATGTTTGAACTTGTAGACATAACATGTAGTCTCACCTGTACTTCTGTCGATGCTTACTGGATATGCCATCTCTTTGGAAAACTGGACAGCATTGGATAAATTCCACATTGTGAACACTGTGTGGGATGTACGTCTAACAATGTGGTTGTTAGTACAGTTTGTAAACTGACTTTAACATATCATGTGTATACTGATGTCTATTTAGCTTGTCAGAGCGGAGCACAAGAAAGACCTCCACAGGTGATCCCGTTACCCATCATGTAAATACTATAAGTCAACTACTTGACTTCACTACACACTTCAACTGATCAGATAGTAGGGATATAGATTACATTCAGTTGTTACCATGACAACAAAAACAAATCATTCAACTTATTGTAATCTGTTCTTTTGTCCATGTGCCTTCCATATTTCTGGAGAAATGAGAAAAAAGGTAGATTTTTTATGTTTTTAAGTAAAGTTATGCAGTTAGGGTAGGTGACATCTCTAAATAAAAAGACTGTGTTTCCGATAATTTAACTGATCCTAGTTTAAGCCGCTGGCTTTAAACATTTTTTAAACAATTAAAACAAAAAGATAAGAAATTATTTGTCTTCATGCACATCTGGTTTTTTTCCCCCAGTGATGTCTGTACTTATTTCATCAAAGTTTCACAGAAGGGGTATTCTGACTGACATTTCTCATTGTTTGGGGTATCAAAGTAATATACTTAAAAAATAAAAACAATTAAAATTTTAAAGATACTAAAAATAAAATAAAATAAAATCCCGACCTACCTACCCAATTTTCTGGGGCTATGTTATTAGAAACACGCAATTAATTTGTTTTCACCTAACCATAAACATATGAAATCAGAATTGAATACAATCTATTATTATTATAGCTCTTTATGCGAAGAAAGTTGAAGAAAAAGAAAGTTTGGGTTATTTATCTAGTTGACAGTACCTCATTTCTAAGGCTGGACTCTCAAGATGTTTTTAAGGTATTATAATCTACAATTAGTTGTTGAGACAGTTTGCATTTAGCATTTCTGAATAATCTGCCCTCGTCAACACGTGTGACATGTGACTTTAACAAGTTGTCATGTAACAATATTGTGTAAATTTACACTAACTTGTCCTACTTTCTGGAGGAGTCAAGAACCTGTGTGATATGTCATTTTTATGAAAATAAAGGAAACTATGACGGCCTTGCCAATAAGGCTATGATAATGTTATACAGATTTTAGGATGTGAATGGTGAATCACAGCCGTCTCTCATCATATAGACCGTACAAATTTAAGAATTTCAAACCAATCTGTTGGTAGAGTTTTAAAACTATGGTGACGATGAGTGGAATTTTAATAAACATTTTATACTCCATATTTCTACATTTTAGTGAAACCAGGTAACATCGTAAGAGAATGATTTGCCACACATGTTGTGTTTCGGAGATCCAGTAAATTAAATGTATTTCAAATCATTGGCAGTAAATTGTGTTTTTGCTAATTTAGACAACACTGTATATAATTACATTCTTCTGTTACCCTGTATTCCATTGTTGTAATATAGGAATAGTTATCTATGAAGTACCGGTAGTGACAAGACATCCAGCTACTTTCTGTACTACATGTACATGTACATCTTGATACCCACTATAACAACCACTACCATTGCCATAACCACTATCACTACCACCACCACCACCACCACCACTATATAATTGCCAACAGCCACCATCACCACTGCTGCAGTCACTTTCAGCACTGTTAGATAACTACTACAAACACCAACATCTGTGTATTTGATCTATTACTTCAGATTATGAATGGTGTTACAACTTCACCACCATGCTACTGTCTTCTCTGCTAAACATCACCATCACCGTGACAACCACCATGACCACCACCACCACTCCCACCCTGACCACCATTACCACCACCCTGACCACAGCCATGTCCACCACCACCACCACCACCACGACCACCATCACATCCACCCCACCATCATGTCTACCCCCACCATTATGACCATCACCACCACCACCACCATTACCACCATCATGTCCACCACCACCACCACCACCACCACCACCATCATGTCCACCATGGCACAATGTCCACCACCATCACCCTGACCACTGTCATGTCCACCCTGACCACCATGGCACCATGTCCACCATCACCACCACCCTGACCACCATCATGTCCACCACCATCACCACCACCACCACCATTATCACCATCATGTCCACCATGGCACAATGTCCACCACCACCATTACCATCACCCTGACCACTGTCATGTGCACCCTGACCACCATGGCACCATGTCCACCATCACCACCACCCTGACCACTGTCATGTCCATCACCACCATCACCACTCTGACCACCATCATGCCTATCCCCACCATCATGCCCACCATCACCACCACCCTGACCACCATCATGTCCACCACCACCATTACCACCATCATGTCCACCATCACCACCATCACCATCATGTCCACCAACACTACCACCACCGTCATGTCCAACATCAGCACCACCACCATCATGTCCACCATCACCACCACTCCGACCACCATCATGTCCACCATTACTACTCTGACCACTGTAATGACCACCATCACCACCACCCAGGCCACCATCATGTCCACCATCATTACTAACACCATGCTATGACCACAAACACCACCCTGACCATTGTCATGTCCACCGTACCACCACCCTGACCACCGTCATATCCACCATCATCACTACCACCACTATAGTATGACCGCAAACACCACCCTGACCATTGTCATGTCCACCGTACCACCACCCTGACCACCGTCATATCCACCATCATCACTACCACCACTATAGTATGACCGCAAACACCACCCTGACCACCGTCATGTCCACCATCACCACCACCACCATCAATATCTCTGTTTTTTATCTGTTGCTCCTGATTATATTAATGCTGCTACTATAGATACATACACGATTCCCTTAAGTACATGATGTGTAAATGATTTTCTAGTCATCCTAAATAGAGAATAACAAACACAGTAATTCCCATCAAGTACTTGAACTTTACCTAACACACCCTAATTATACACTGTATATATTTGGAGTGATCATTTTGTATGGTACATCTTGTAGAGATATCATAAACTGTGATATTAATAAACATCATTATCATATTTTCATTATATTAGAATATATAAATAGACCTAGTTCTTATATGTTCATATAAAAAAGTCTGAAGAGTTTAGCAACTTGGCTATCTGTCTTGATAATGTTGTTTTTCAGAAAATCTAATGAATATGACTCAAATGAGTAGTGTGTTGAGATAGCCAAGTCTCTGGGCTGAACATCTAATGAATATGACTAAAATGAGTAGTGTGTTGAGATAGCCAAGTCTATGGGCTGAACATCTAATGAATATGACTCAAATGAGTAGTGTGTTGAGATAGCCAAGTCTATGGGCTGAACATCTAATGAATATGACTAAAATGAGTAGTGTGTTGAGATAGCTAAGTCTCTGGGCTGAACATCTAATGAATATGACTCAAATGAGTAGTGTGTTGAGATAGCCAAGTCTCTGGGCTGAACATCTAATGAATATGACTCAAATGAGTAGTGTGTTGAGATAGCCAAGTCTCTGGGCTGAACATCTAATGAATATGACTCAAATGAGTAGTGTGTTGAGATAGCCAAGTCTCTGGGCTTTACTATCAAGCCAGTATGTCAAGTCAGATAGCTAAGTCTCTGGGCTATACTATCAAGACAGTATGTCAAGTCAGATAGCCAAGTCTCTGGGCTATACTGTCAAACCAGTATGTCAAGTCAGATAGCCAAGTCTCTGGGCTATACTGTCAAACCAGTATGTCAAGTCAGATAGCCAAGTCTCTGAGCTATACTGTCAAACCAGTATGTCAAGTCAGATAGCCAAGTCTCTGGGCTATAGTGTCAAGCCAGTATGTCAAGTCAGATAGCCAAGTCTCTGGGCTATACTATCAAGTCAGTATGTCAAGTCAGATAGCCAAGTCTCTGGGCTATACTATCAAGCCAGTATGTCAAGTCAGATAGCCAAGTCTCTGGGCTATACTATCAAGCCAGTATGTCAAGTCAGATAGCCAAGTCTCTGGGCTATACTATCAAGCCAGTATGTCAAGTCAGATAGCCAAGTCTCTGGACTATACTATCAAGCCAGTATGTCAAGTCAGATAGCCAAGTCTCTGGGCTATACTGTCAAGCCAGTATGTCAAGTCAGATAGCCAAGTCTCTGGACTATACTATCAAGCCAGTATGTCAAGTCAGATAGCCAAGTCTCTGGACTATACTATCAAGCCAGTATGTCAAGTCAGATAGCCAAGTCTCTGGGCTATACTATCAAGCCAGTATGTCAAGTCAGATAGCCAAGTCTCTGGGCTATACTATCAAGCCAGTATGTCAAGTCAGATAGCCAAGTCTCTGAGCTATACTGTCAAACCATTATGTCAAGTCAGATAGCCAGGCCTCTGGGCTATACTGTCAAGCCAGTATGTCAAGTCAGATAGCCAAGTCTCTGAGCTATACTGTCAAACCAGTATGTCAAGTCAGATAGCCAAGTCTCTGGGCTATACTGTCAAGCCAGTATGTCAAGTCAGATAGCCAAGTCTATGGGCTATACTGTCAAACCAGTATGTCAAGTCAGATAGCCAAGTCTGTGGGCTATACTGTCAAGTCAGTATGTCAAGTCAGATAGCCATTGCAAGTCTCCGGGCTTTACTGTCAAGCATGTATGTCAAGTCAGATAGCCAAGTCTCTGGGCTATACTGTCAAGCCAGTGATGGTGTCAAGTCAGATAGCCATTGCAAGTCTCTGGGCTATACTGTCAAGTCAGTATGTCAAGTCAGATAGCCAAGTCTCTGGACTATACTGTCAAGCCAGTATGTCAAGTCAGATATCCAAGTCTCTGGGCTATACTGTCAAGCCAGTATGTCAAGTCAGATAGCCAAGTCTCTGGACTATAATGTCAAGCCAGTATGTCAAGTCAGATAGCCAAGTCTCTGGGCTATACTGTCAAGCCAGTATGTCAAGTCAGATAGCCAAGTCTCTGGGCTATACTGTCAAGTCAGTATGTCAAGTCAGATAGTCAAGTCCCTGGGCTATACTACATTGAAAAACTTGTATACATGCATTATAGTGGAACATTTCAAATTTGTTTTATGTTAAAGGGGTTTACTCCAACATTATTACCAGTCTCTCACCTTTAACTTTACTCCCTAGCTTGCCTACAAATATTATATTTGGTCCACCAAGCTTAGCCTTAGTACAGGTCTTTCAACTTTTGGCTTTATTTTTTGACATTGTGTGTAACCTTCATATTCAGCATGAGTCATATTTCTCTATAAAAGGCCAGGAAACAAACAAAGTAAATATTTGTCTACAAAGATAGCTATCTTTTGATGCTATTGGACTGTTGGTTTTTGGTGAGCTCGTTACGAAATGAGACAAGATAGGTGAGAAGATCATGTGATGTCTCTGTGTGTAGTTTGTATTATATTATTTACATTTACAGTCCAATCACAAGACAAATATACCAAATTTTTTATTTGTCATATCAGGTGTAGTGGAAATTGTTGGAATTTGGGTGGAATCAATGATCAATGATACCTTTGCATACATTTGGTATGATTTATTCATCCTATTAATCCTGTGCAAGAGAAAATAATGTCTCCATTAGACTACCCATTGAAGCTGCACTAACTGTAACTGGAATTATTTGTTAGCAAAACTGCACTGAGGTTCCACACAATACATGTATGTATTGTGTGGATAACTTAATCTCAAAAACACCTGGGCCGATTGTTTTGATATTTGGTGGGTATTGCTTGTTGGCAAAATGTTGAAAGCAACCATAGTAGTATGGAAAGGTCAAAATATGTGATTTTTGGTTGGACAAACAAGTGCATAAACATTCAAAAAAAGTGTGAAACCTACCTAGCAACAAGACCATGCCCATAGTAATAATTAAATAATAGTGCATATTGCAAGGGTAACAAATATGGATTGGCATATGGATAAAGATTTTTTTTTAATATCACAAACTTTACAGTTGTGCTATAAAACCATTGTCCAACCAACAATTGTAATGATTGCTGACATTTGTAATAATGCTAATATTTGTAATAAAAAATCATGTTTTTGTGTAATAAAATCAACATTTGTAATATTTGCCAAAATTTGTAACAATTTACATCAACAAATGTAATAAAAATTGCTGATAATTGTAATAAATTTCAGGGGAAAAAACATGTAATAAAGTTGCCGAAATTTGTAATTAATAATACATGACATTAAGGAAGGCCCTTCCCTCCACTCTACAAAAAATGGGTTATCTAAAAAAAAATCCAAAAAATGCAAATTCATCACTTCAAACGAATGTAGCTTTAACAAATATTAAATGAATTCATGAATATAATAATTAATTGAATAATTAACCAAGTTATTAACTTTTCAATCAATCAACATATGTATGTATGTATGTATGCATGTATGTATGTATGTATGTATGTATGCATGTATGTATGTATGTATGTATGTATGTATGCATGTATGTATGTATGTATGTATGTATGTGTGTGTATGTATGTATGTATGTGTGTATGTATGTATGTATGTATGTATGTATGTGTCTATGTGTCTATGTATGTATGTATGTATGTATGTATGTATGTATGTATGTATGTATGTAAGTATGTATGTATGTATGTATGTGTGTGTATGTATGTATGTATGTGTGTATGTATGTATGTATGTATGTATGTATGTATGTATGTATGTATGCATGTATGTATGTATGTATGTGTGTGTGTATGTATGTATGTATGTGTGTATGTATGTATGTATGTATGTAAGTATGTATGTATGTATGTATGTGTGTGTATGTATGTATGTATGTGTGTATGTATGTATGTATGTATGTATGTATGTATGTATGTATGCATGTATGTATGTATGTATGCATGCATGCATGTATGTATGCATGCATGTATGTATGTATGTATGTATGTATGTATGCATGCATGCATGTATGTATGTATGTATGTATGTATGTATGCATGCATGCCATGCATGTATGTATGTATGTATGTATGTATGTATGTATGTATGTGATGAGGAAGTGCAAAAATGAATGAACAAACAAATGAACAAATACACCTCAAGTAACCTATTAGTTATGAAATCACCGTTAATATGTTTTCTTGAGAAATCAGTTTGGTAGCCAAAATACTTTAGCTAAGATCTCTAGTATGGATAGACTATTTTGCTACGTGCTTGCTATCTGATTGGCAGACTCACTCACTTTCTCACTCACTCACTCACTCCTGCACTCACTCGCTTGCTGACTTACTCGCTTGCTAGCTCACTCACAACCAACCTACTCACTTGCTCACATACCCATCCACTCACATCAGTCACTAACAAGATAACGTAGCATTCACCATTACAAACAATTCATGCATTCGCTTACTCAGTCCCTCACTTGCAAACTAGCGTAAATAGCATTCAAAAACTGGATAAATTCAAGTTAGAAAACAGTATTTGAATTTACTTTATTGCATTAATTGTTATCTATGCTCCATCTACCACGGGTCCCGTCAGTCAGTCTACCAAACAACCAATCATTTTTTCTTTTGACAAAGTCAGTTGAACAACACTTTTCCACCAATAATTTAAATATACATTCATTCCTTTGTTCATGCATGATGTATTGATCAAGTGATGGATTGATGATTTGAACTGATTTGTTGGTAAATGTTCTGGTGACTGCTGGTGGTCCTTTTGAAATAGTAAAGAAATTTTGGTGTTCGTCATCTTGTTTTCAAGGAAATTGTCAATCTTTTATTTTCCCATGATAGAGTGACCACAGCATTCAGTGGCCATATTGGTTTCTAAAATGACTAAATTTTAAAAATCATTTTGATCTGTATTTCAGAAATGTGTAAGGTGACCCCACATTTTTTATTGAATTGAAGTGAGAATAGGTTGACATTTTCTTGAACAAAGTAACCGTAAAAATTGAAAGAGTTTATTTTCTAGCCACATTCTACATTACACAAAATGATGTAAACTAGTGTTTAGCTGGAACAAGGTTTGCAATCAAATAATTGGTATGAAAATGGAATTATAATTGATATTGAGTTGTTAAACTACCAATGATAAAGACAGGATTGTTTGATTTGGTGTCAATCTATGTATAACTTATAAAAATAATGTGGCTGTAAGTACAATGTAGTCAAATTGTTTGATTTGGTGTCAATCTATGTATAACGTATAAAAATAATGTGGCTGTAAGTACAATGTAGTCAAATTGTTTGATTTGGTGTCAATCTATGTATAACTTATAAAAATAATGTGGCTGTAAGTACAATGTAGTCAAATTGTTTGATTTGGTGTCAATCTATGTATAACGTATAAAAATAATGTGGCTGTAAGTACAATGTAGTCAAATTGTTTGATTTGGTGTCAATCTATGTATAACTTATAAAAATAATGTGGCTGTAAGTACAATGTAGTCAAATTGTTTGATTTGGTGTCAATCTATGTATAACTTATAAAAATAATGTGGCTGTAAGTACAATGTAGTCAAATTGTTTGATTTGGTGTCAATCTATGTATAACGTATAAAAGTAATGTGGCTGTAAGTACAATGTAGTCAAATTGTTTGATTTGGTGTCAATCTATGTATAACTTATAAAAATAATGTGGCTGTAAGTACAATGTAGTCAAATTGTTTGATTTGGTGTCAATCTATGTATAACTTATAAAAATAATGTGGCTGTAAGTACAATGTAGTCAAATTGTTTGATTTGGTGTCAATATATGTATAACTTATAAAAATAATGTGGCTGTAAGTACAATGTAGTCAAATTGTTTGATTTGATGTCAATCTATGTATAACTTATAAAAATAATGTGGCTGTAAGTACAATGTAGTCAAATTGTTTGATTTGGTGTCAATCTATGTATAACTTATAAAAATAATGTGGCTGTAAGTACAATGTAGTCAAATTGTTTGATTTGGTGTCAATCTATGTATAACTTATAAAAATAATGTGGCTGTAAGTACAATGTAGTCAAATTGTTTGATTTGATGTCAATCTATGTATAACTTATAAAAATAATGTGGCTGTAAGTACAATGTAGTCAAATTGTTTGATTTGGTGTCAATCTATGTATAACTTATAAAAATAATGTGGCTGTAAGTACAATGTAGTCAAATTGTTTGATTTGGTGTCAATCTATGTATAACGTATAAAAATAATGTGGCTGTAAGTACAATGTAGTCAAATTGTTTGATTTGGTGTCAATCTATGTATAACGTATAAAAGTAATGTGGCTGTAAGTACAATGTAGTCAAATTGTTTGATTTGGTGTCAATCTATGTATAACGTATAAAAGTAATGTGGCTGTAAGTACAATGTAGTCAAATTGTTTTGCCAAAATAAAGTTAATCCACTAAAAGTATTCCACTGAAAATTCAAAATTTAGCCAGTGTTTTAAAAATTTCAGATAGTGTACATATTTGTTGTCGTTTCTGTCTGTTTTTTGTTTTTCCTGTCAGTTGTACAGCGCATTGTGATTATTTTTAATGGAATGCGCTTTATAAGAAATAAATTTAGTATAGAGTTCATAATGTCCAAAACATAAATGTGTTTGACAGTACACAATGTATTAGAACAATAGACACCTAGAATTTCTCATGGTTTTTTATTTTATAACCTCTGCTTACTCATTCTAATACAAGTACTTGCAGAAACTTTCAAAGTGATATTTTAACGTATCATGAATGGAAGCATACAATTGATTAGTCAGCATAGATTTCCTGGGCTTACTCAAATGCTAAGTAACATGATGGCAACTGGCTTGGTAACAAAAACTGATCAAAAGGGACATCTCAATAAAATTTACACACCTTATATATTCACTTTGTGGACAAGTACTTGCAAATATTTTTATTTAATTTCTACTTGTCCAGTGGACAAGAATATATATTTCTTTATTTTGAATCCTGTTTAAAGGCAATCTGATGACTTTTGAAAGTTTGAAAATTGCATTGAAAATGTTTTTTGAACAAGAATGTTGGCCTACTGAGGGTCTAGGACTGTGGACTTTGAAAGCTGCTAGTACTTCCATGTTGGTCATTATATATTCACATTAGTTGTTTTAAGTCACACATGCTAAAAGCAATTGTGGTATGGGGAAGGGTAAGATCTATGCACCATGTCCTATGATTCGCTATTTCTCCAGGCCACTCTCTGTGATTTGTCGACAGCTTTAATGATATTCAGTCAAAAAAATGATAAATGAAACTTACAAGTAGTATAGATTAGATAAGATACAATATAATTGTCTTAATTAGAATAACTTGTTTTATTTTCATATATCAGTGTTTACAACACATTTATAAAACTAATAATTTTAATTTGAATAATGTGACAGTACTAGTGCCTAAAAATTGTTTGGTTCCAGTTAGCCATCCCCACCTAGTTTTTCACTGCTGACCCTAAACACTTTTTTTTACATATTTGAGAAAGAAATACTAAAATCTCAAAAATTGTGAAGTCTCAAGAGAAATAGTGGATACAGAAACTGACATCAATATAAAAAGACAATACATGTATAAAACTGTTCTTCCAATCTGTAATGGCTGTACATCTGATGAGAAGAAACCAAGAACACAGACACCATATGGAAAACAATGGAAAACCTGAAGTAGACACTCAAACATGACCAACTCCACCTATTCTAAAATTGAAATTTCTAATCGGAACCGTACAATTTATATTTTAGGCCTAATAACATTTGAAGCTACCAGCAACAATTGTTAAAAAGAAAAGTTTACATATGTTTTAACAATGGGGGCGCTGTCCACCCAAGGTTTAAGAGCTATGTACGGTGTTACAGACATTGAACACTTTACATTAAATTTTCCATGCAATGGATTTGCTTTAGACTTCTACAGATAACTTATAAGTTATATGTAAAGATGTAGACAATAGTAAAATGAACAAAGTACTGTTTAAAGAAAATAAAATCCTTGTGACTCAGTATAAAGTAAACTGTACAGAACATCATTTCTCCATAGATACATGTATTTTGACGCTTCTATTTTGCTTAAGTACTTGAAAACAAAACAAAAATTCTTCAAATTTTCATTAGTTAGAAAAAACATTTATGTAAATATGTTGAAAAAATAACAAATTTAGAAGAAAAAAATAACTTTTTTCACAGCAGCAGAATTGTTTTAGCTGCATTCCTTGTTTGGTCAAGGATAATTTAACTTCCTATAGATCAAGTATCACTTAAAATAGATAATTTAACTTCCAATAGATCAAGTATCACTTAAAATAGATAATTTAACTTTCAATAGATCAAATATCACTTAAAATAGATAATTTAACTTTCAATAGATCAAATATCACTTAAAATAGATAATTTAACCTCCTATAGATCAAGTATCACTTAAAATAGATAATTTAACTTCCTATAGATCAAGTATCACTTAAAATAGATAATTTAACTTCCAATAGATCAAATATCACTTAAAATAGATAATTTAACCTCCTATAGATCAAGTATCACTTAAAATAGATAATTTAACTTCCAATAGATCAAGTATCACTTAAAATAGATAATTTAACTTCCAATAGATCAAATATCACTTAAAATAGATAATTTAACCTCCTATAGATCAAGTATCACTTAAAATAGATAATTTAACTTCCAATAGATCAAATATCACTTAAAATAGATAATTTAACTTCCAATAGATCAGATGTCACTTAAAATAGATAATTTAACTTCCAATAGATCAAGTATCACTTAAAATAGATAATTTAACTTCCAATAGATCAAGTATCACTTAAAATAGATAATTTAACTTCCTATAGATCAAGTATCACTTAAAATAGATAATTTAACTTCCAATAGATCAAATATCACTTAAAATAGATAATTTAACTTTCAATAGATCAAGTATCACTTAAAATAGATAATTTAACTTCCAATAGATCAAGTATCACTTAAAATAAATAATTTAACTTCCAATAGATCAAGTATCACTTAAAATAGATAATTTAACTTCCAATAGATCAAATATCACTTAAAATAGATAATTTAACTTCCAATAGATCAGATGTCACTTAAAATAGATAATTTAACTTCCATTAGATCAGATGTCACTTACAATAGATAATTTAACTTCCAATAGATCAGATATCACTTAAAATAGATAATTTAACTTCCAATAGATCAAATATCACTTAAAATAGATAATTTAACTTCCAATAGATCAAATATCACTTAAAATAGATAATTTAACTTCCAATAGATCAGATGTCACTTAAAATAGATAATTTAACTTCCAATAGATCAAATATCACTTAAAATAGATCATTTAACTTCCAATAGACCAGATGTCACTTATCAGGGTACAAAGTCACCCAGGAGGGAAGGGAATGACTTACCAGGGAACAAACTCACCTAGGAGGGGGAGGGAATGACTTACCAGGGAACAAAGTCAACCAGGAGGGGAGGGAATGACTTACCAGGGTACAAAGTCACCCAGGAGGGAGGGAATGAATTGCCATGGTCCAAGGTGTCAATGTCATTTCCTACCCTAGAGATACCAGGGTCCAAGGTGTCAATGTCATTCCCTACCCTAGAGATACCAGGGTCCAAGGTGTCAATGCCATTCCCTACCCTAGAGATACCAGGGTCCAAGGTGTCAATGTCATTTCCTACCCTAGAGATACCAGGGTCCAAGGTGTCAATGTCATTCCCTACCCTAGAGATACCAGGGTCCAAGGTGTCAATGTCATTCTCTACCCTAGAGATACCAGGGTCCAAGGTGTCAATGTCATTCCCTACCCTAGAGATACCAGGGTCCAAGGTGTCAATGTCAATCCCTACCTTGGAGATACCAGGGTCCAAGGTGTCAATGTCATTCCCTACCCTAGAGATACCAGGGTCCAAGGTGTCAATGTCATTCCCTACCCTAGAGATACCAGGGTCCAAGGTGTCAATGTCATTCCCTACCCTAGAGATACCAGGGTCCAAGGTGTCAATGTCAATCCCTACCTTGGAGATACCAGGGTCCAAGGTGTCAATGTCATTCCCTACCCTAGAGATACCAGGGTCCAAGGTGTCAATGTCATTCCCTACCCTAGAGATACCAAGGTCCAAGGTGTCAATGCCATTCCCTACCCTAGAGATACCAGGGTCCAAGGTGTCAATGTCATTCCCTACCCTAGAGATACCAGGGTCCAAGGTGTCAATGTCATTCCCTACCCTAGAGATACCAGGGTCCAAGGTGTCAATGTCATTCCCTACCCTAGAGATACCAGGGTCCAAGGTGTCAATGTCATTCCCTACCCTAGAGATACCAGGGTCCAAGGTGTCAATGTCATTCCCTACCCTAGAGATACCAGGGTCCAAGGTGTCAATGTCATTCCCTACCGTAGAGATACCAGGGTCCAAGGTGTCAATGTCATTCCCTACCCTAGAGATACCAGGGTCCAAGGTGTCAATGTCATTCCCTACCCTAGAGATACCAGGGTCCAAGGTGTCAATGTCATTCCCTACCCTAGAGATACCAGGGTCCAAGGTGTCAATGTCATTCCCTACCCTAGAGATACCAGGGTCCAAGGTGTCAATGTCATTCCCTACCTTGGAGATACCAGGGTCCAAGGTGTCAATGTCATTCCCTACCCTAGAGATACCAGGGTCCAAGGTGTCAATGTCATTCCCTACCCTAGAGATACCAGGGTCCAAGGTGTCAATGTCATTCCCTACCCTAGAGATACCAGGGTCCAAGGTGTCAATGTCATTCCCTACCGTAGAGATACCAGGGTCCAAGGTGTCAATGTCATTCCCTACCCTAGAGATACCAGGGTCCAAGGTGTCAATGTCATTCCCTACCCTAGAGATACCAGGGTCCAAGGTGTCAATGTCATTCCCTACCGTAGAGATACCAGGGTCCAAGGTGTCAATGTCATTCCCTACCCTAGAGATACCAGGGTCCAAGGTGTCAATGTCATTCCCTACCCTAGAGATACCAGGGTCCAAGGTGTCAATGTCATTCTCTACCTTAGAGATACCAGGGTCCAAGGTGTCAATGTCATTCCCTACCCTAGAGATACCAGGGTCCAAGGTGTCAATGTCATTCCCTACCCTAGAGATACCAGGGTCCAAGGTGTCAATGTCATTCCCTACCCTAGAGATACCAGGGTCCAAGGTGTCAATGTCATTCCCTACCGTAGAGATACCAGGGTCCAAGGTGTCAATGTCATTCCCTACCGTAGAGATACCAGGGTCCAAGGTGTCAATGTCATTCCCTACCGTAGAGATACCAGGGTCCAAGGTGTCAATGTCATTCCCTACCCTAGAGATACCAGGGTCCAAGGTGTCAATGTCATTCCCTACCCTAGAGATACCAGGGTCCAAGGTGTCAATGTCATTCCCTACCCTAGAGATACCAGGGTCCAAGGTGTCAATGTCATTCCCTACCCTAAAGATTTGTTGATCCATTAGGACTGTTGAACATAGTACACCTCTTGTTGCTTTGGTTGGAGACAAAACTGCAACTGTTACTGTACAGTTGTTTCCATTTCAAAATCTGATGTGGTGAGCTGTATCAATTCTTCCAAATTACCATATCTGATGTGGTGAGTTGTATCAATTCTTCCAAATTACCATATCTGATGTGGTGAGCTGTATCAATTCTTCCAAATTACCATATCTGATGTGGTGAGTTGTATCAATTCTTCCAAATTACCATATCTGATGTGGTGAGTTGTATCAATTCTTCCAAATTACCATATCTGATGTGGTGAGTTGTATCAATTCTTCCAAATTACCATATCTGATGTGGTGAGTTGTATCAATTCTTCCAAATTACCATATCTGATGTGGTGAGTTGTATCAATTCTTCCAAATTACCATATCTGATGTGGTGAGTTGTATCAATTCTTCCAAATTACCATATCTGATGTGGTGAGTTGTATCAATTCTTCCAAATTACCATATCTGATGTGGTGAGTTGTATCAGTTCTTCCAAATTACCATATCTGATGTGGTGAGTTGTATCAGTTCTTCCAAATTACCATATCTGATGTGGTGAGTTGTATCAATTCTTCCAAATTACCATATCTGATGTGGTGAGTTGTATCAATTCTTCCAAATTACCATATCTGATGTGGTGAGTTGTATCAATTCTTCCAAATTACCATATCTGATGTGGTGAGTTGTATCAATTCTTCCAAATTACCATATCTGATGTGGTGAGTTGTATCAATTCTTCCAAATTACCATATCTGATGTGGTGAGTTGTATCAATTCTTCCAAATTACCATATCTGATGTAGTGAGCTGTATCAATTCTTCCAAACAACCATATCTGATGTGGTGAGCTGTATCAATTCTTCCAAACTACCATATCTGATGTGGTGAGCTGTATCAATTCTTCCAAATTACCATATCTGATATGGTGAGCTGTATCAATTCTTCCAAATTACAATTGTGTTATTTCATCATCTGAGTAGCTAGTAATTACAATTGTGTTATTTCATCATCTGAGTAGCTAGTAATTACAATTGTGTTATTTCATCATCTGAGTAGCTAGTAATTACAATTGTGTTATTTCATCATCTGAGTAGCTAGTAATTACAATTGTGTTATTTCATCATCTGAGTAGCTAGTAATTACAATTGTGTTATTTCATCATCTGAGTAGCTAGTAATTACAATTGTGTTATTTCATCATCTGAGTAGCTAGTAATTACAATTGTGTTATTTCATCATCTGAGTAGCTAGTATTGCCAATCTTCCAAATTACAATTGTGTTATTTCATCATCTGAGTAGCTAGTATTGCCAATCTTCCAAATTACAATTGTGTTATTTCATCATCTGAGTAGCTAGTAATTACAATTGTGTTATTTCATCATCTGAGTAGCTAGTATTGCCAATCTTCCAAATTACAATTGTGTTATTTCATCATCTGAGTAGCTAGTAATTACAATTGTGTTATTTCATCATCTGAGTAGCTAGTATTGCCAATCTTCCAAATTACAATTGTGTTATTTCATCATCTGAGTAGCTAGTAATTACAATTGTGTTATTTCATCATCTGAGTAGCTAGTAATTACAATTGTGTTATTTCATCATCTGAGTAGCTAGTATTGCCAATCTTCCAAATTACAATTGTGTTATTTCATCATCTGAGTAGCTAGTATTGCCATATGTGTACACAGTCTTGACATTGTTATTATCATCATCTGTGCTGGTTGCCACTGACCGTTGAATCACATCATCTGTACTGGTTGCCACTGACCGTTGAATCACATCATCTGTGCTGGTTGCCACTGACCGTTGAATCACATCATCTGTGCTGGTTGCCACTGACCGTTGAATCACATCATCTGTGCTGGTTGCCACTGACCGTTGAATCACATCATCTATTTCGCTAATTGCTATCACTGAATCACGACTTGTAACGTCTCTTTTCCATTCACTTGAGTCAGACAAACTTCCAGCATATGACAGATTTTCATCGCTGCAATTTGTACACTTGTGAATATGATATGTTCTCATCATAACCTGTCGATAATGTGAACTCATACATTTGTAAATGTAAGAATTGATGGAAGAATTCACAGTAAGCATGTATATTGTGAAGAAACCAAACAGTAGTCTTGAGCAGGAATCCTGAAACTCAAAATACTCACATGTTTGGAGAATTTCTAAGAATAGATACAGTTGAAATGGAAAAACGCAGATAAAGAAGACAAGTGTGGTCGTTCGAGCCACTCGCATTATCCGCCTTTTTTGTTTACCTGCCGATTTTTTCAGACTGCCACATGCATTTTTTGACCGTTTTCTCATCTCATGAGTAATTGTGCAATACATGATTAGGACCGTTGTCATGGTAATGAGAAATGGTAAGATCTGAAATGTCATGGCTATCATCACAGCAACAATTCCGATATCAAAACACACGGTAGTGAAAATGAGTGCAAACATTAAACCAAGTAGCCACGATGCAATTATTAGTTTGATGCTGCGACTTTTTGCATGAAACTTGTGTGTGATTAGGGGCTTACAAATTGCATAGTAGCGGTCGATACTGATGATAGCGACAGTGAACATTGAAACGTACTGAAGATAAAGAGGAAGGACATTCAATAGAAAACAGGTTGGAAAATAACCCAGTCTGTCATTCAATGTTTCGTAGTTGTATCCTGGTAGTATCACTATCAGGAACATGTTGAAGAGGAAGAACAAGTCAGCTGCACACAGGTTCATCATATAGTAATTGACGATAGTTTGTAATACCTTGTTTTTAGCAACCATAACAATAAAGTTGATGTTCCCATAAACTCCCAGCAAAATTGTCACAAAGTAAAGAATGTTTTTGAATATTTCAAATGATGAGGTGACATCACAGGGAAAGAAATTTGAGATATTTACAGTTGTGGCTGTTATATCTGTTGTTAGAGTCAGAAGTTCAGGTACCTCTACTGGATAGCTCTGATTCA